>NW_017731932.1:331839-404651 GCF_001890085.2 Hipposideros armiger
CTGCCTACAGATGGATCAGGACCAGAGAAGCTTCTGCGGTTTTCTTTGGAACTTCCCACCAGGGGATCACTCACCCCGTCTTAACCAGACAAAATAACGCCAGTCGGGGGAGCTGGTTAGATCAGGATTTCTTTTTATTCCTTGTTGGTTTCAAATGGCTAATCAGAATAAAAAATAAAAGGGCCTCTATCTAGAGGCTGGGGTCTCCCCTATTTAGAGGTTAGAACCCAGGTATCCCCTCTACCCAGCACCATATTGAGGTGGGCTGAGGGGTAACCCCCAAGGGACACTCGGAGGGGCCTCGGCCTGCCACCACTCCTCTCTATCCCGTTTTTGGCATGTGATGAAAAATATTGCTTTTTGGATTCTTCTCTCCCAGACTTGGATTTAAAAATAATGCTAATGGTGTGAGATGGGGGAAGGTTTTGAGGGGCTAGTTGAAGCAGCCCACTCTAATCCCCCCCCCCAGGAAGGGGGGGATTATCTAATATTGTTTCTAGAGCTCGGCCAAGCTCTTTTCCTGATCTCCCCACCACCACCAAAGTCATGGGGCTGTGACCCCTTTCCTGGGGAAACTAAGTGCCAATGAGCCTAGAAAACTAACTCTCCTCTCCAAGTCCGTGCTCCTCTGACCAAGACCCCAGACTCGCCTCTCCCGGTTTCTTTCCTGATCACTTAGCACCAACAACAAAGGGTGCTATTTCCTTAGTTGGTAACTGGGACAAAAAAGAGGGAACCCTGGGGAAAAGGAAGACTTCTCTCCCCCCTTTTCCTGCTGGTCTGAGGAATGGGAAGAGTAAGAGTCCCCTCCTTAAACATATCCCTCCCTCATTTCCCCATCCCAGGATAGATATATAATTTCTTTGATATTTATAATATATATATATGTACACACACACCTGGTAACGCAGAAGAGGAAAAAAATAGAATCCGTAACAATAATAAAAAAAATTATTTCTGGTTTAAAAATGATCTGGTTCCCTCCAGGGCGAGCAATTGCACAAATGTCCACTGAGTCTGGTCCAGGGGTCAAGGAAGGGAAGGTCTTATAAGGTGAAGGGGGTGGCTACCCCAGTCTCAGGGCCCCAACTCTCCCAACTCCCCAACCCCACTGCATTTGATAAAACGCTCCTCATCCTCTTGGAATCGGTGGTTTTAAAAATGTCCATGCAGGGGAGGGGAGCCCCTTGAGGAAAGGAAGGTGGCCACCTGGGGCCCTTTGGTGTAGGCGCAGAGGTGCAGGGGAGGGGAGGTGCCAAAGGCTCACACGGAAATCTCGTAGGTGGTGCCACCCACCCCTGACACCTTCTTGACTCCTCCCCTTGTGGGGCTACTGAGAGGCGGCTGGCCAGGGCCAGGGGAGGCTGAGCCTAGACTCTTGGGCTGCCCGTTGGATTTGCTGTAGGCGGTCTTGAGCTGTACTTCATCTCTGGGAAGAAAAGGAGAGAGAATGTCAGGAAGTGGGACATAGAAAAGGGAGATAGTTTTAAATATTCAGAGAAAAATAATGTATGGTTTCTATACACTTTTTCACTCAAACATTCCCTTTTATTTTACTGCCCTGCTTAAAACAACCCTGATTCCCTTATCTCCCCTATTTACTCCTTCTCTCCAGTAGCAGCTATCTTGCATACTTACTCTCAGACAAATGAACCACTTTTTAAGAAGACAGGATTAAGAAAAAAGTATTAATCTTCAGTCTCTTAACAGGACCTCCCAGGAAGGCAGCTGGAGTGAGTGAAAATGAAGAGCTACCTACACGCAGGATAACCCTGGGTCCATTTGCACCAGAATGTACAGTGTAGCCCTCATCCCTTCTGCAGGGCGGTATGCTAATTAATTTCCAGTTGGCTGAGGGCCAGGATGGACTAATACTTACTTGGGTGTCAGTAACGGCTGCAAGGCCACTTCCTCCGTCTCAGAGACACCAGCTGGGGCTTTTTGGCTGCTGTAAGACACAGATCTGCCCAGATATGGGGCAGTCGGGCCTGGTTCAGGGGAACCTAGTCCCCGGCCCCTCAGCCCATCCGGCTTGCCAAAACGGGGGGCAGCTGGGCGTCCCAGTGGAGTCTTGCCCAAGGGTGATCTCTTTGAATCATCTGAGGAGGAACTAGTACGAGGGGCATGGCCTGAGCCCGGTGTTGACTGAATGCCTGAGTCCCCCAAGCCTGGTTCTTCCTCACGGCCTGGGAGTGGGGGTGACTGGCGTAGCAGCTTCTCTCGTTCCTGGAGGGAGGCCACAATATGGCGCGACAGATTGTCGTACCGGACTGGTGAGGGCTCTCGGTGTGTTGGGCCGGTTGGCACCAAATGTGGGTGCCTCTCGGCTTCCCGTTGCTGGGCCAGCCGGGCTGACAGGAAGGGAGAGGTGTAGCCTAGAGGCGGGTCTGGCTCAGGCCCTGCCTGCACTGACTCGAAATCAGGGCTGTCTGAAGGAGTGAGCAGGCTGTCATAAGATAGACTTCCATTGCGTGTCTGGTTGGCCAGGCTCTTATAGGAGGTGGAGGTTGTACCCTCTGAACGAATAGACTGCAGTTGGCCCAGCTCAAAACCTGTGCCCTGGGCTGACTTGAGACTGGAGGAACGTGAGCCACTGGACAGTGGATCGAAGTGAAAGCTTTTGCCAAAGGTGGGAGAACGGAAGCTCTCTGGTTCCAAGCTGGGCTCTGAGCGGTAGCTGGGATGGCGGCTACTCTCTGCAATTGAGGTTGGTTCCTTCAAGCTGTCACCACGACTCAACTGGGGGAGAAAGTAAAGCAGGTTCTCAGTGCTCCTCCTCGTGTACAGACGCTAGGTCCCAGAGCCCAAGGAGTCAGTCAAAAACAGTATCTGTTACGTGCCAGCACTATGTCTAGAACATTTACGTGCATTGTCTTATTTAGCCTCTAAAGCAAATCTATGAGTTGGAACAAATAATCCCATTTTAAGATGCAGGAAATGAGACTTAGAGGGGTTAAGTAACTTGCCCGTGATGGGTTTTGAAGTCAGGTATGACACTGTCATCAGTGCTTTTATCTATTATGCTACAATTGCCCCCTTTGATGCAGTAATCTATCAAGGAGAGTCAATCCCATTAACAACAACAGTTAGTAAAATGCCTTTGGTTTTCTTTTCTTCCCTCTGCCTCTTCCTTCCCTTCTCCCAATCTCCTTTTCCCACAACAGTTGGCATACTTTACGACCTATGTCTTAGAGAACTCAGTACCTTGGCGCTGGAGGAGTGAGGCATGGCGGCTGATGTGCTGCTACTACTGTAGCCTGGCCGATACTTGTACATGGTAGGTGTGGGAGGGCTGTCCTTGCCCAAGAGGCTGCTATCTGCAAGAAAAAGGCCCAGGGGCCACCACTTTACAAGCTGCTCTCTTAGCGTGGCTAGTTCCCTACAGTACAGGGGAAAACAAGGTAGGGATCCACAGAGCCAGCACAGAGAACGTCCCGGGAACATGATTTTGCTGAAATCAAGACTAAAGACTCATACCAGCCAGAACTCAGAATGAGAGAATGCACCAAACAGGTATAGGACGTTCTCGGTTCCATCCAGAGCTGGCAGTCCCCCCACAAAAAGGCCAATGGCTAAGTGGCATCCCCTTTCTCCCAGGTGACCAAAGAAGTGACTCAAGTAGCACCTGTTCGGTCTTCTCTCCCAGCCCTGGCCTGTCTGCCCCACAGTTCAGTTACCTTCTCACTCCTGCTGCGGCCCTTACCCTCATTAGTAGCGAGGCTGAGATGTGTCCGTAGCCCCGTGTAGCGGCTCAGGTCCGGCTTGGGAGGAGGTGGAGGTTCAGCATCTGCAGACTGGCTCTCTGTGATCTCCAAGCTTCCCTTAGACTGGACAAAGGAGGGAGAATCAAATTTGGAGAACTGGGCGTTAGGGCAACACAAAGTATTAAACTGGTATATGTGGGTGTTGGGGAGTCAATTATCAGTATTTCTAAACTGGGACTGGAAGACAAAGGACAAGAGTCAGTTTGAGAACGGTACTGGATAAAGAAAAATTTTCAAGGGTTTAATCCTGTCATTTTGTTCATTTTCACAACTACTTGTTGAGCTCCTCTACCATCAGCAAGCTGCTAGAAGTCCCATGAAGACATGGAAATAAATGGACCCAATGTCTAATGTCAATGAACTTACAATCTAATGGAGAAAAGAAGTTATGTATTTAGTAACTTTACCACAAATTAGAAAGTGGTAAATACTAAAAGAGATGAAACTAAAAGCAAGTTTACATCTCTTTGCCATGAGTGAGGGTCCCCACATTACCTAGCTTTACTCCCCTAAGTTTCTCACCTTACTTCTCCTCAGCTCTCCCTGGATGCCATTGTCCATGATTTTCACAGTTATCTGCCCGTCTGACACTTCTGGTCGAAGGAAGGGAGGTCTGATTACAATTGTCTTCTCTTTCTTTGGTCTCCCCAAATACCTGAATGTCAAGAGGTAAGAGGGCTTTCATTCATTCATTCCAACATACTTATCGGTTGCCTACCTTGTGTAAAGCATTTTACACAAGAAACAGTCCTATAAGGCCAGTGAAGAGGTCAGCGCTGAACTGATTTCTTTGATTCCATGGAGAACTGCAGAAAGACAAGGCCTCTGGGCAGATACCTAGCTCAAGGCACTCGGGAGTAACTCTCACCCCCAACTCAGAGGAGAGTAACCATAATACCTGGCTGGTGAACATCAACTGAACTCACAGGGTCCACTAAAGGATGGCACATCTCTCTCTTGCAGATACTTCCTGTTCTAAGAGAACCCTTCCTAAAGGCCGTCTCCCACCAGGCCTCCCCTGTACCAGGAAAAAGCCCAAAGAAGACAAAAGTTTTGACAAAAGGTGAACACTAGACCAAAGGGGTAAATGTACCTGGGCGCTGGGGAACTGCAGAGTACACGGCTGACATTGTTACAGCAGCCGTTGGTGAAGGGGTTCACACCTCCTCGGAATTTACCCGTAACCTGGAGGGTTGAGAGAAAAAGGGCCCAATCAGTCAGATGATGGGACCCTGACCTCCAAAGACCACAACAAATCAATGAGGAATTGTTGTGCACCCACTACCTTAAGAGAAACACAACTGAGTGAAATACAATCCTGCCATCAAGCAGCTTGCACCTGTGGTGGCTGAGAATGAACTCTCCAGTCAGGGGCCTCAGTTCAAGTCCTAGATCTAACTCACGGCAGCTGTCTCACCCTAGACACCAGTTTCCTCAGGTAAAATGGGATCAAGAGCTCTCTGAATATTGAAAGTTAATACACATAAGAGCAAGCGAGTAAGGTTCTCTATTATTTTATGCACAAAAATCACTGTTTTCCTTTAAGCAGCACTATGAGCTTCTTGAAGGCTGGCCCAAGTCTTTTATTACATTTCTTATAAGCCCAGAGCCCAAGCTGCAGTACACAGAAGGGACTCTGTGAGTGTTTAACTAAGAGATGGCCTCTGGTCTCATGCTTCCTGGAGGAACTTGGGCTTTCCTCCTCAAAAGTATGTATGAAGCATCCATTCATGGAAGCACTATGCTACACACTACTCAGAGGGCGACCTGACACATATCCTGCCTGCTCCATGGGGGTCTCCCGTCACCTTTCCATACCTGTTCATTGGTTGTGCGTCCCCTAGCCACCAGCACCACGTGAAATCCCGTGAGGCCAGCTACAGGGATGAAGAATAAGCCAGCCACACACATCACTGCCATTCTGAAGCCAAACAGTCAAGGAGAACAGAACAACATGATCTCACCTTCCCCAGCCCATAACTCTGGCCATCTTCCCTCGAGTCTCACTACCGCAGCATTCAACCTTCCTCACTCCTCCCCTTCCCAATCGCACAGCCCACAGGCCTTGAAGGATACGTGACAGCCGTGCGGACCCCTGAGAGTTCCTCCATGTGGTAGAGGACATAAAGGAGGCCAAAGCCAAACACACCCATAATGTGCGCTGTCAGGGAAAGGAGGAAGAGGAAGAAATAACGGTAGTTTCGGCGACCAATACAGTTGTTCACCCAGGGGCAGTGATGATCAAATTCCTAGGGGCAAAAAGAAGAGAGGCTTAGAGGCATTCTTGGACCATAGCACTAGATCACTTCTGTCAAAAAGAGGAACAAAGAGCAGAACTTAAGTGTTTGTGTTCAGTAATCTGTGACTCATGCTCATCATTTAGTTGCAGAATTAAAAAGCAGTTGATCTTAGGGCGGCCAGTTAGCTCAGGTGGTTAGAGCGCAGGCTCATAACACCAAGGTTGCCGGTTTGATTCCCACGTGGGGCCAGTGAGCTGCACCCTCCACAACTAGAATGAGGACAGCTGCTTGTCTTGGAGCTGATGGGTCCTGGAAAAACACTGTTCCCCAATAAAAAAATTTTTTTTAATAAAAATAAAAAACAGTTGATCTTACTCTATCAATCTGTAAGGAAGGCCTTCCAGTGAGTGCTGATCAAAGGCCAAGGCCGCGTCTCCAAGTTTATCCTATGTGACCAAAAAACCCTGAGAGGGACGAATGTCAGAGGCTTTGTAAAAACATCAAGATTCACGAGAAAAGAGGCTTGAAAGGAAAATCTGGCAGGCAACTGCTTATAGCTAAGTAAAAACTGGGGAAAAAAAGAGTTACAAATAAAAGCAAGGGATGCAGAAGGACAGGCAGGAAGAGAAATACAAGCGTAAAATTTGAATACAACAGCATGACGTAGTGGAAGCAAGAGATAACACAAAGCTGGGACAAAGAACCAGAGAGATGAGCCAAGGGAAGGAAGGCTGGAGCTAGGAATCTTGGTGTTGAGAAAGCCTATGGCCACTTGAGGTCCTTCCTGTAACAGCAGGATATTTATGTTCTACCTCTTATGTGTACATCACTGCTAACACTTTTTGACATAGAGCACAAGGCCCAGGTAGTTAGCCAAGATGGTTATTTCATCCAAGGCCAGGAATCCACTGGATTCAATTCTTACTCTATGGGAATGAAGAAGATAACTCAGGTTAAGCATCAAATCTCACCTCACTCAGGTTTCTTACCTCCACACAATTGTCACAGACGCTGCAGTGGGAACATCGAGGAGGACGGTAGAAGCGGCAGGTGGCACACCATTTCATGCGCACCTGGATGCCCTTGATTTCCACTGTTTTGTAAAGGGGAGCTCGGAAGTCATCTTCCTTGTCTTCATCCTCCTCAGCTGCAGAGAGGAAAAGCAATTAAAAACAACTGTGCCTGAACTGTACTTAGCACTTGGGATGCAGTGATATTTAAAATATGGCCTCTGCCTTCGAGGAATTCAGACTAATGGGGGAAAGAGACTAGGAACTAGTAGCTCTAATACTGTGAGATCAGCTCTATATACAACACTATGGCAGCACAGATGAAGAAGCAGTTTATTCTGCATTGGGAAATGAGGTTCATGAAAACACAACTCAGAGGCAGCTCTGCTACGAGTACGCTGATATTCTTAACATATTATGATTGTTTTAAAAGAAATTTACAGACCAAAGCACACATATACAATGAGTTTGCATAATAGTTCAATACCTACAAATGCATGACTGAAATACAGTAATCCCAGAGAGGACCAAACGTCAACCTTTTTATGTATGCGCAAGGCCCTCGCCCAAAAGACCTTCCCCCACTCTATTAATTTCCTATATGTACATAATTTGGTATTGTTTCTTGGCTCAAGACATTCTCTTTACCTGAATGCGCTTTCAGTTCTCAGCTATCAAAACCCACCATCCCACTTCAAAACTTAAAACATATTATTTGCCATCTCATCTACTGTGTGCAATTGTTATTATTATTAATCTAGAAAAAAACACATGTGGGAAGGAAAACTTAGGTAAGTTATGGTGCAGGGGTTAAAAACTAAGTTCTCCTGCAGTGAGCGGCCGTCCAGAAGCCGGCGACTGATCTGCCTCGCCTGGGAAGAGCGCAATGATGGTGCCAACTTGGGCCAGTGAAGCAACGTCCTCTACAACTAGACCGAAGACCAAAACAACAGCAACTTGTCTGTTCCCCTTCCCCAATTCTCCAGCGCTGTTCCCATCCCCCAATTCCCCAATAAAAATCTTTTTTAAAAAAAGAAACAATGGGCAATTTTGAGATTCCATTCTATTGGATCTAATTTCTGATACTGCCAACCATCAGCTACTTCATGAACTTTACTTACTTTCTACTTTGTCCAGTTTCTCCTCCTACTAACCTTTCTTGCTCAATCCCTCTTCAATGGCTCCCCCTTCTTCTCTGCTTACTAAAATGTCAGTGCTGGTCAACTCTGACCTGGGTCATTTCCTAATTTCATTCTACTTTCTTTAGATAATCTTACTCCTGTTGCTTCAAATACCACATGGCTGAAGACTCCAAGTCTGACTACTCAATTGCTCACTGGGTAACTCGAGCTAAATGACCCATAAATATCTCAAATTCAACATGTCTAAGACACTGTCTTCCCTCCAAACCTGTTCGACATTCCTATAACTTGTAGCCTGGTTTATAAAAATTAGCATCCAACTTATCTCCCAACTTAGGAACTTTGGAACTACCCTAGACAACTCCTCCACCCTCTCACTCTCCCCTAATAAACAACTGGTCATGAAAAATTGTTAGAGTCTACTTCTGAAAAAGCTGTAAATCCAGCCTTGAATTGAAGTCCTCATCTGGTTTGCATTATTCCAACAGCCTCCTAAATGGTATCTGTACATTCTTACAAGAATTATTTTTTGTGAAATAAAATCTGATCCTGTGATTCCTCCAATTAAAGACCACTTGCTGTCCAAAGGGAGAAACAGAATCTATTTAATTTAGCATAGAAAGTCCCCCATAATTTGGCTCTGGGTTTATCTTTTGCCCCTTCTTGCCCCACCATGCATGCTATTTCCACCCCACTGAATCCAGCATTTCATGGCTACAAGCTTCTGCACGTGCTCCTTCCTCCACACAGAATGCCCTTCCCCTCCATCCTCTACTTGGTGGCATTTCCTCAGTTTATCTGGGCAAATTTAAGTGCACTCTTTTCTGTGGTCTCAAAGCCTTGCTCATGCCTCCCTTACAGTTTGTATCACACTGCTATAACTGTCTAATTCTTCTTGGATATTATTGTGCCTAGCAATAATGCCCAACCCATATGCTCAAAATATATTTCTGCTGAACAGGTAACTGAAGATTAAAGAGTTGATTCAAAGTAAGTCACATGACTAGAAGTTACGACATATATTCCTGAAGATCCTGACCTGCTTTTCATCATTAAACTATAAAAGTATCCCAAAACCACAAGACTCCTAAGGCCCAGGATGAAATGCATACGTCAAAAAATCATTGTTTTCCAAAGGCATTAAGGAGCTTATAAAGAAAGGAAAATCTTACCTCGAGGGAAAATCCCTGGGTCCATGAAGGTGGCCATGCTGAAGTTGGCCAGCACAAAGAGAAAAACAATTGCATTGTAGATGGGCACTGCAGGTGACACAGAGAGGCTCAGTCCTGGACAGCTGCACGGATAAGAGAGAAAATGAGGGACTGCCTCCAACACCCTGGACACCAACCATACAAGGATCTATAAAGATTCAGTCCCCAAAACGATATACAAAGCTCATATGGTTCACCTTTGTTGGCTCAAAATATCTTTGTCCTTCCCAACAAATGGGTCTAGTTTCCAACAGAAATGTTCATTTTAGATCAGAATTTCTTCTCCAAAACCCCTTGCACTAAGGACTGTGTTCTTCAGATTCTTTCTTCCCTGGTGGGTCTTTCCACATTTTGGAATCTGTTCTTATGTCCTTTTTAACCAGGCACAGGAGTTAAGGAGTGAGTATGTAACTGACACCAGCGCCACTCCCTTCTCTGCAGTGGCCTGAAGCTTCTGGACCCCAGCCATGCCCCACTGACCTGCACACTGGCCCGAAGCATGGGATACCACCAGCCTCGGGCTCCTGCTCCCTCTGGCTCTGAACCACTCTCAACTGCCTAAAGTTTCTTCCCTGCGTCATATAGTCCCAAGAGTTTTATTCAATTAGAGGCTAGTTCTCAAGGTGGGGAAGAGAAAAACACAACACCCAGATAAGGATGAGTATCAAGACATAAAACTATACCCCTTGGGGTCTACAAATGAAGCAGAAAAGCGGGGAAGAAAAAAAGAAAAGCTATCAGACCAATGCAGTCCTAAGTCCTTAGGAAAAAGAAACTTGCCAAACATATCCAGTATTCCACAGGGTCCAAATCAAGAGATGTGCTTTAGGTAACTTTTCTTTGGCCAAAAAAAGAGTGCCCTGGTCCAGGATTATGCTCAGCTTCTGCCAAGATACAAGTCTAGTAGGAATGCTCAACGCCAAGTGCTCTTCCTTTCCCTGATGATGATGAGCTAGCAGTTTTAGAACAAGGATGTGCTGCTCGCTTTGTCAGTAGTACCAATTGCTCGCTCTCTCCCGTCTCCGCTCAGGAAGAACGTCCTATTACAAGACAGTGGCTAAATACCCTAATCTGCTTTGTGGATGAGAGTTTAATCTCCAGAATTAGGACAGCATCTGTCTTTGTCCCCTTTATCTAGTCCAGTCAGAAGGAAACGAAGAGTTCATTGAAAGGAAGGAGGGGCCAGGAAAACAAAACAGCATATGAGTCTGGAAAACTCATCCACAGCAGTCGCAGATTCTGTTGAGAGAGGTGATCTGTCTCTATCAAAACAAAAAGCACAGCCCTGAACAGTGATTCAGGGCAGTTCACAGGAATTGAGCTCCTTAATGAGATATAAACAGACTAATGATGAGAGACAAAACTGACTGCCACAAAGCATCTCACAAGTCTTGACCACCACCATCTATTTATTCAAATTCCATTCATTCATTAAAAAAAAAAAATTTTAAGTAAATATTATGTGCTAGGATTTTTAGATAGTAAGTACCAATTAACTCTTTGCTTCTCCTGATGGGTCAGTGCATAACTGGGAGATAAAATAATGAAGCTAGAGTGAAGGCACCGATTTCAAAGGCAAAACAGACCGTCTGTCACAGTTCTAGGTTTATTCTATCAAAGTCTCCTACGGAAACCTCTTCCTCTGGGGGTTCTTTGCTTCAGAAAAGACGTCCCCCTACTTTGGCATATCTGGGGATGAACTACAAATAAGGAAGAGTCCTTACACAGCCCCACCTAACGCTTGATTCTGGTTCCTTAGGAGGGAGGGAGAGAAACTGAAAACCAGTCATCCAGGTCAGAGCCCCTCCCTAGTACTTAGCTGTCGCTTCAATTTCCGCCTGGGGAAGAGGAGAAAGGGTGACTCACTTGACTCCTACAGCCTGGGAAGATAATTAGAAGGGAAAAAGAAATTAAATCCTTCGAACACTGAGGTGCCATGATTTAAAAGTCTCGTTCCTAGAATTGGCCATTGCGGTTACTGTGGCTTCTTGAGCATCTGAAAAAATAAGGGTGCCTCCGTCCCTGAGGGACACTAAGGTGAATGAGAATGAGACATCAGCCCCCTCATGGGCTCGGATGTCAGTCTTTCTGACCCCATTCTTTCTTCAGTTTCTGTATTTCCAAACAAAGCAAATCACACAATTTCTTGGGTATCCTGCCAAACACCTAACCCTGGATAATGAACTTTACCCCTATGACCTTCTTGATATCAACCCATCCCAGTTGAAGTGTGAAATTCTAGAATCGAGTTCAACATGTTGCCAAAATAAAGCCTGCCCCCAGAGTGGCAGTATCTAGAAATGATGCAAGTAACTCAACTTCACAGGCAGTATTTGCTCCTAGATTCAAACCAGAGACCGGCTGCTTCCAACCTGAACACTCTAGCTGCGGGAACACCCCACCAAGGAGGCGTGTATGAGCAAGGCCTGTTCCTGCCATGTCCCGCGTTCTGCTTGGGTCGGGGAGAGACTTGCTGTTGCTAAGTATTTTGCCAGATTCCTAGGTGACCACCCCAAGTCCAAGTAGCCTGTCTGAATCTGTTGCCTTTGATGGAAAGAGATGAGGCCTGAAACGAGGAGAGGAGTTGTTGGGGCTCGTCCTCAGCCTATAGTAATAATCACAGAGCTCTGAAGCATAGGGAGTGGCCGTAGCCCAGAAAGCTGGCTGACTCACTGATGAAACTCCCATACCCATACCATCCCAGAAACAGGTTCTTCTGCCCACCCATTCAGCACTCCAGTTTTCAAGGCCAAATAAAACGAGAAGAGTAGGTTTCAATACCCACAGTCCTGAAAATCTGTTTCCTAGCCCTCTCTAACACTTCCTATTATAAAAAACGGTTCAATTATTGGTAAGAAAAACAAAGTAGGAGTCAAGAGCTTTGGATTTTAATCCTATCTCAATCAAGGCTTTGCTCAGTAGCCTGAGGTAATCCATAGGAAACTGGCCAAGCTCGTTACTTCAGCTACACAATACAGACATGAGAATGAAGGAGACAATGTTTGAAAAGATCCTGGAATTCTTCTTAAACTACCAGGCTTAATACTGGGCATTCATTGGCTAGAATACACATAAAAAAAATTACTGTTACCATCATCATCAATTATTCAAGCTCCACCTTCATCCTTTCCACTCGCCCTATCTGAGGTAGTGGAGATTCAAGAACACTTAGAACACAGGCTGCGCTCCTAAAGCACAGGTCTGTGCATTCCACCCATGCCTAGCACATAGCTGGAGTGTATGCCTACTGTTCCTGGTTGATGAGGCAGGGCTGAAATGTACATCCTACTTCCTGCCTGTGGGAATCCTCAAGATTCCACAGGAAAACAGCTCCTCCCGTACAGGTGGTTAGGTTTCTCTTAAAGCACTCCATTTGTGGCGTATCTGTTACCCAGACTTTCAAGCGGCTCAGTGCAAGACATAGGACACTTATTCCTGGATAAGAAAACAACGTGGGAAGACAAACGAACAAGCACTGCTCAATTAATGCCCTAAATCACAAGGCTGTTCCCACTCAAATCAGAGGCTGGCACCTCCGCAGTCATGAAAAAAGACCAGAGGGAGAGTCACTCAGGTTGCCCAACTCTCTGGAGCAAAGGCCTGGGAGGGGCCAGAGGCAGAAACTGAAAGGAAGAACGCTGTCTTGTGCACGGGACACTCTGGACAACCCTGGCGCTCATCCTTCCCGCAGAGGATCACCTGCGGCCCATTCCCCTCCCCCATGCCCTTCCCGACTGACTTGAAATAAACAAAAGGAGACACTGGCTGACTTCACGCACAGCTCAAGGAGACTTTAGAGCAGCAGTTCTCAACCTGTGGGTTGCAACCCCTTTCTGGGTCGAACAACCCTTTCACAGGGGTCGCCTAAGACCATCGGAAAACAAAAAGATATTTACATTACGATTCATAACAGTAGCAAAATGACAGTTATAGAGTAGCAACGAAAATAATTTTATGGTTGGGGGTCATCACAACATGAGGAACTGTATTAAGGGGTCGCGACATTAGGAAGGTTGAGAACCGCTGCTTTAGAGGATAAAATTCAGTGATTTATTTCAAATGGTACTGCCAGGAGCCCTAAAAAGGTCTCAAGGGTCCCTAGGAAGGCAAAGAGGAGATGCCAAGTGGCTGGCTCTCTCCACACCAGCCTCACTTGAACCAGACAGTCCTACTCTTATGTTTTATACACTGGGGTTTTGCATCAGATCTCACTGGAAAAAGGGTCATGTTGCTTAAATAAACTGCTCTAGATCAACTTCTTCATTATCAGAGGAAGAAACAGGTCCACAAAGGTTAACAGGCTTCACCAAAATCAGTCTCCTGACCCCCAAAGTGTTTATTCCTTTTACCTAGCACTGCTCCCCTGCCAATCACAAAAGGAGACTAAACACAGACATAAGGATCCAGGCACATTATCTTAAATGCAGAGTCTAGAGCCTAAGTGGGAGGGGAAAGGTTACTTGAACAAACAGGCTCCTTCACAAATAGTGAAAAGGGTAAAGAATTAAGACATGATCCCCAATAACTCATCTGCTTAGTTTTAGTACTATTTATAGACAAATTCAGTGAATGAGGGGGGTTAGGCTTTTAGGAGGAAGACTTCAACTGTTCTATTCAAGCTTTTCTGCGGCAGAAGACGATTTTTTGATGACCAAGGCCAACTGAGAATTTCTGCTCATAGCTTTTCCTACTTGACAAAGTAACATATCCGGTAAATTGTTTCTATTTGGTTGAAGCCTCCATGCCTATACCAATTATGTTTGCCAGCTGAAAGGAACCCCCCTTCTCCTTCTCCCAGTCCTCTAGGTCTCAAAGTAATTCTTACCTGGGGCTTATACTGATTTAAGGACAGAGAGTCATAGCCTAGTGAAGAGAATAGGAGGATGATAGAGTAGTTACTTATTTAGGGCCCCAAATAGGAGCTAGTTCAATGACAACCTTCCTCTTGTCTATATGAAATCATAAATTCTTTTTAAAGTTATATACAATTTTTAACTAGGGGTTCTCCAAGAAATTGAACCTCAAAGGGGACAGCATGTGTGTGGAAAGAACAGTTCTGGAAAAGAGTGGCACCTCTGCCCAGATATATGCTTGAGGCGGAACTGTTATGGTCAGATGGAGAGGAAGAGATGAGAATTTCAGAGGTACCAACAGCCGGATGATAAAGATGAATAGGGTGTTTATGTCTCTACAGGTGGGCAAGGGAGACCAGACGGAGGTAAAAAAAAGCCCAGAAATTGGTCCTGAAGAAACTGTCCGGGGAAACTATGACTTAAGGATTTTAACTCTAGATTAGAGGCAATAATTCCAGAGTCAGTACCGTCCTCCAAAATTCTTTTCCTTGGGGCTGAGAGACCATGGAATAAGGAGGGCCCCTACTTTTCTGGCACCAGGGAATGAAAAGTAGGTTAAATAGCTTCAACTATCAGTTGAGAAAATGCCTATGTCAGGACAACTCTTTGTGGTGAAACTGGTATAACCAGCCAAGCACTTCAATGGTTCCAGATTAGCAAATTAAGAACAAGGATTCTGCTTGCCCTATCTCAAGAACAGATGGGTTGGGAGAAACTAGTCAGTTCCCTGAATTTCCTAGCTTCCTAAAGGCTTTACCCCGCAAAGGAAAACAGACCCTTGCCAATTAAGCAGGACTAAGGGTGTCAGAGTGGTCTTGTACATATCCCTCCTGACAGCACCACAACTGCCACAAGGACACTAAGATCCCATATAAATGTCCCGTGGTTAAAATGTTGCTTCTACTGACTGGCCGGCCACACACAGCAGAAACCAAAACAAGTCTGACACTGAAGGCTCACTCCTTATTGGTAGTCAACGCATGAAGGACAGACACCGAACATGTTGGGTTTAAGCAAGAGACAAAGATTATGAGAGTCAAGAGAAGAGCAGGGCTGCTCTAGGTCTGAGGGATTCAGCAGGTATGCTCAGGCGGGAGAGCTGGGGGTCACAGAAGCTATGCCTCCTACTCATCGGAGGAGGAGGTGAGAAGCAGGGTAATGCTCATACCTTAGGTATCAGGTTTTTTTCCTTTTTAAAAAACTAAATAGAAAACATCACTATTACTTTGCTGACTCTTTTAGCCAAATAACCCACCATTTTTTACAATTCCTTTTGGCACCTGAAGCTCAATTTGGGGGGATTTTACCTTCCTCCTAGCTCAAATTTAATTTCTGTTCTCGATTTCTCCCCATAATAGTAACTGCCTCCCAACCCCAGCCCAGCAATTCCTGCTTCGTTCATTCTTCAGTGAGTCCAAACTGCTTTCATTCCTTACTGCTTCATTTTCTTCCTCTTCCCAGCAACCTCCCATTGCTCCAAACAGCACCTCACAATTAGGTCTGAGCCTGAACCACAGAGAAGTGAACTCCCCAGAAAATCTACCATGCTCTGATTGTTCCAAGAGCTACATCTAGAACACCAACTCAATGACTTGACAGTTTAAGGCTCAGAAGCCTGGGACATGTTAATTTATAAACAGGTAAACGGCAAAGATGCTTGCCAGGTGATCAACAGTTAAAATACGGGGAAAGGGGGAAGGAATAATCACCCTTCTCCAATAACAAGCAAACCAACCAAGTCTGAATATGCTAAGTGGGAAATCTTTCAATACCAACTGCTTTTCCTAATAGGATCAGGGAATGGGAGAATTACTGCCATTCCCTTCAGCAGGAACTAATGTAAAGGAAGTCTTCTAGGACTCCCTTCCTAAATAAAACTTGCCTTTTCCCAGTGGTCTTCACTTCTCTGGGCTTCAGCTCTTAGGAGTACACTGAAAACCATCTGAGTAATACTAAAAGCCAAAACTGTCTCTCTGGTATATCTTCTAAATCAATTCTGAAATTCTCCAGTACTATCGGTTCCCACAATCTCAAATCTAGCCTTCAGATATCCAGGGGAAAAGCCATTAATGACTATCTGAAAAACCTTTCGTCTAGTGTAGTTCTTTTCTCTCCGAGAACTGATTGCTTAAGCTGCTTCAAGCCTCTCTGGTGGTTCCCTCCCACTTCCTTCCTAGTTCACGATCATCTAATGATGGAGCTGGGTAGGAAAATATGAGGACATCTGTGATTCCAAAGGAAGGGAGGCAGGAGAGGGTAGAAGATTCAATGGAGTAAAATTTGTAACAAAGCTGAGGGGACAGGCTTTTCTTCACTTTCTACCATGTCTTTTGGATCTGGGTTTACCTCTATCAAACATCAAGCACACCCAAGTCGCTTGGCTTTGAAAGCAAAACTCAAGCAAAAAAATACCCCCTCACCTCCCATGGAGTGCCCCCCAAATGTCACCACTGGGAGAAAACTCACGTAAAGGCAAAGAAGAGGGTCGTAGCTCCCACTAAGAAGATGGCGGCTGCTGAGACCGGAACATACTTGCTGGGTTTGAATCTCTTTCCAGACTCTGCGGGCATGTTGGAGCTCTGATGGGAGATCTGCCCTGCCGCATAGCCCAGGCCCACACAGCGGCAGAACAGACAAGAAAATGGGATGAGGGCAACAATGGAGATTCAAGAGCACGGAAGGACACCAGGGAAACAGAAAAATTTTAAATTATCACCCTTCCCCCTCCCAAATAAAACCAAAGGTCAAAAGATCTCAAATGAAGGAAAGCACATGGGAGGGGGAAAGGTGACTCCAAATGATGAATAACCACCTCCCCAGGACAAGGCAGAAGGAGAGATTAAGAAACAACTTGTACAGTTTAAAAATTGGAGACAAACAGTAGGCTGTACACATGCAAATGGTTGCAGGTAGAGAACATAGGCAGTCAGGCAGATCAAGGAATAGCTCATGGATGGAGGTAAGCCTTCAAAAGGAAAGAAGGGGAGACCATCAGGAGAGGGCAGAACACTTCGGGCAAGGAAATATTCTTCTGAAGAGATACTATAGTACCTCCACAACTATCACACTTCCAAAATGTGAGCTGCACCAAGACAGGTGTGCCCTGTGTTTCTATTTTAATCCAAGAAGGAACCTGAGGCCCCTTTCCAGCTTTAAAGAGAGGCAGTTTTTACTATAGTCCTTGTCCCTTTTAGGCAGTTTTCTCAATGCCAACACTCCCACACCTTGACTTCAGGGCTTGTAGTCTGGCAATGGCGACTTAATTTTATTTATTTTCTCTTGGCTAAAGCTGGGCAGCAGCTGTTACAAGCTGAGTTGCAAATCCTTTTCCTTGAAGGGGGAGGGAAAACAGAGGAGAGATAGCAAGCTTCTATGTCTTCAAATCTCTTCTTGCAATTCCCAAGCCCTTTAACAGCTCTTTTTCCTAGAGAGTTCATGCAAAACGAAAAGAAAACATAAAATCCCTGAAGCCATGTTCTTCCCGATAAACAAAATAAGATGAAGAATTCAATTCCACTCGATGATACTTTTTAAAGGTTACTGTGGATGAAAGCAAATCCAAAGAGGTCCCTGTGTGCAAGTTAGTCAAGGTCTCTGATCTTTCTTCTTCAATCTTGGGCTTTCTGGATGCAGAGTTCAACTGGGTTACAATGCCTCACCTGGAAAAGAAAAAAACAAAAACAAATATCTTTATCAAAGAAATTCCTTCAGGGCATTTCTTAAGAACATGAAGGCTAAAACTGCACAGGCCACTCTGTTAATAAGTGCCTTTTGAAATAAAGATTATTTTCCACGTCACTTATGTGTATGTGGGGCTCTGAACTGGGAGGACAATGGATCCAGAATCCTTCGCTATTCTAAGCACTGTTCATAGAAGACAGAGAAAAACATGGCTTCACCTGGCCTAAGGTCATCAAAGAACTAGTTATCGTAAGGGGCCCATCTCACCTGACACAAATAGTCAATGACAAATATCAAAATCTAAAAACAAAAAAGGGCAGAGCAGTGACAGGCAGTCCTAGAAAAGAGATTTCTCTTTGGACGAAGAGTATTGCTACAATGAAAAGAGAAAAAATAACCTCAAAATTAGGACAGTGAGTCTCATTTCCTTTCTGTGTATGTCTCTTTCTCTTATCCCTTTATGCTTTTCAGTTATAACCGTGAAGGTGTGGAAGCTGAATTTTTGGTCTTCTGGAATAACACATGAAAGGACATACATTGAGAAACGTTCTTGAACTGAAAGGTGAGATACCTTCTATGAGAAATCGAGTCAACCACAGGGGACTGGTCCTTTTCTACCCAATTCAACAGTTTTTTATTCCTATAATGGCCTATTAGAAAGTCAAATGAGCCCCACCTTCCCCGATATGATGAAAAGTAACAATTATTTCTGTTGGTGGTAGCAAAATAACATTAGCACCTTGGATTTTATAGGATGCTTTTCATCTAGTGATCTCAAAGCACTTAACTCACATTATCAGTGTCACAGTCCCTTATCCTACTCTGTAAAATTGAAGGCTAGAGAACGCCTGAGGCCATTCTACTGAATCACTTCAACAGTCAAGTTCAGAATCCAAGAGTTCACATGCCCCTTTGCCAACACAAACCCTTTCTACCTCTTTCTCATCCACTCTACCTGCCCAGTGATGACAACTTGGAATCTGCAGACCAAAAATTTTACTTGTTAGAATTTAAAAATAAAAGTTTTATCACCCCAAGTGATCTAATATTTCCCCTTAATACCAAAGGCAGAGGTTAAAATATCAGAAAATTCGGATAACAAAATACAAATGTGCACTGTGATTTATCACTTCCTCTCTCTTACCTGTGGCATGGAAGGCAAAGGCACCTTCCTTCAAGATGCATCGTGTCACTCTTTAAAAAACAGTGCTTTAGAGGGCCAAACAGCAATATTAGAACAAGAGATTAAAAGAAATTATTAAAAGTCCTAAATAAAACAAATCCTCTCTAGCCCCTAATTTTATGACTATTTAACATCCAATTTCCTATAGGAATCAAATTCCAACCTTCTAAATGTAGGCCTAAGTAACTTTGTTAACAATGAGAAGCAAATTCTTCATTTGTAGACAGTATTATTAAACTTTCCCCTCAAAACCCCAAAGATTAGAGAAGATGGAAAATTGCACTGCTTATATTTTAGCTAGCGTAGGATATCAGTTAGACACCATCTATTATTTCAGAACAGATTTTCTGACAGGAAAGCAGTCACATGGGCTAATACTGCCATAGTAATGCAGGATTATAAAAGGCTATGCAATTTGGGGAGTACAGTACCGAGAAAAAAGAGAGATCAGCATCTCAGATGTCTGGGACGTATACATTAGAAGGGACAAGACATAACTTAAGAATTTACTGGACGCACCAAGTCTTACCAGAAGGACGTGCTGTGGGTAGCAGGGGTAAGAATGCGGGGTGAGTGTGGTTCATCAGAGCCAGCAGTTTGGATCCATACCAGTATGAGAAAGGTGTACAAGCATGTGTATGACATAGTCAGGCACAGAGTAATCTATGGAATGGAAATATGTATATATAAAACAAACCAGAGCCTATGTGGTTTGAAGGCTTTAATAGGGTTATTTGAAGGGTTATTACAAGAACCCCCTTAAAGGAGTGAATGGATATGGACAGTACCACTGACAGCACATGTACTGGTTTGTTGCAATAAAGTGGTATAATAAACAAATAGTAAATCTGAATACAAAGTAATCAAGGTATCACGGAATAATCCACATGTCAAGATATTATTGGTTGAAAAAGCAAGCAGAAGTTTAATATGGGTGTTATCCTTATATACCGAGGCAGCAAAGTTCACAGATATTCAATTATTGTAATCATTAGTTGGGTTTTAAAGAATGGGTGATAATGAGCATTCTGAAGAGATTTGCTACAGTTAGGAGGGATACTGGGATGAAAGAACAGGGAGGCGAATAAAAGATCAACCTAGATAAGATGGCATTGAGCAGGAAGTGAAAAATCCAAGGCAGAAAAATGATCTAGAATATAACATATCTGATCTTACACTTCCTTTCATAACTTTAAGTCACTTTCTTACTTCTCATTTCAGTGTTTTAATTCGGCCAAGTGGGTAAAACATCTTCCATCTCCCTGTCCCACAAAGAGATTCCTATTGGTAAAATATTGGCAAACACATCCGAGCTCCGCTTGTAAAAAGTATAAAGTACTAAAAGCATGAAGCACCCGGCCGGTGGGGGTGAGGAAGTGTACGGATGGGAGCGAACAGGTAACAGGATAAGGCTTGAGCCAAAACGAGTATCAACAGAGCGGGGCGAGGGACCTGAAACGTAGGGAGGTAAAAGGGGAACAGCAGCCAGTCCCCACCCCGGAGCTGGGGCAAGGAGAATCACTGTGTGGGATTGGGCTGAGGCGGATAAGACGGCATCCGCGGCGGCAGGGCCCACTGGGGCTGCGGGAGACGGCAGAGCCAGGCGGCGCAGGGCGGGGGGCGGCAGGGGCGGCGGCTGGGCGCCAGGTGCCCAAGGGGACCGGGGTCCCGAGCTAGGACTGGGCGGCCAAGCACTAACCCGTTTTGAGCCCGGGTGGCCGTGGATCCCCGGCCTCTACTCGTCGTCAGTTTCCGGGGCCCACGGGTCCCGCCGCAGTTGGATGACCCGGCCCGGAGAAGGAATGGGGCCTCAAACCACCTCCCCCTCATCGGTCCCCCTTCCCTAGAGGTCACTCTTCCCTCCCACATCACTGGCCCCGCACTTCCGGTTCCGCAGGGGCTGGTGTCGCCGGTACTCACCCCCGGCGCGGTTCCCGTCACCGCCGCCGTCGTTGTCGCTACTGCCTCTCAGCAGTGCCGTCCGGCCTCTGAGGAGCAGCGCGCGGCCCCCGCACGCTCCACGCCCGCCCTGCTCTGCGCGCTCCCGCTCAGCGACGCTCGTCTTCGAGCCGGCGCGCGGCCGTTGCCCTCAGCGCCGGGTCTCTAGCCTTCCCAGCATTCCCATTGGCTCCCTGTCCCGGGCGCGCGCGACGTCTCGCGCGGGGCACGTTTCTCTCATTCATGCGGCCCGCGCCGCCGCGCCCGCCCCCGCTCACTCTTCCATTCACCCATAGCCCCCACCCCCACTCCGCTCTAGGACGTGCGCGCGAACCCCGACGACCGCGGCGACCTCGCGATCTGATTGGCTGCAGGAGCACAGCGCCGTACGCACGCGAGAAAACGAGAACGCGCGCGCAAGACCGTCGGGTTCCGCAGGTGACTGGGATTGGGGGATTGGCGTACTGCGCAGGAGTCAGAAATGGGGAAATGGACTGTGAGTCTAACCTTTTCCTGTGTCCTATTTTCTATCCCAGTTGTACATTTCTGTATTCAAGCAGAAATCCTCGGAAGCAAAAAGTAGTTATATGTGCGCACTGGAAGAAATCAAAACCAAGCAGCTACTCCCTCGAATTCGCCAAACCACCTCCAAGTAAGTGTGGTACAGTCCAGACAGGCTTCTAGTGTAACCAATCACCGATAGAGGCCCCGCCGTCTTCCTGCTTCTGCCCCTTCAGGCATTGGCCAAACCTTTGGCGACTAAATATCCCTCCCCTCCCCCACTTTTTCTTTTTCTTTTTTTTTGACGGTGAAAACTTTATTTAAGACAATCTTGATGAAACAGTTGTCGGTCTAGCGAGTTTCCTGGTACCAGCAGAATCCCAGGGGAATGGAATGGTCTGGGCTGTGGCTCCCGCATGGAGGGGCGGGTTCCAGGACGAGAAGAGTCTGTGTGGGGCTAAGCTCCTACCAAAAGCCCGGGATGGAGAGAGAAGAGCGGGCGCGAGCCTTGGAACCGTAGTGCCAACGGTGCAAGGAGGCACAGGGAGTGAGCGCCCTCAGTGGCTGTGGAGGCCCCCGGGGTGCGAGCCTGCTCTTGGTTCCGCTTAATTCCCTTCGTTTCTGACTGCAATCCAAGGAATGGGCACCGCATCCCTAACTTCGTTGGAAGGAAAAGGTTCTCTCGAAGCTCCCCAGTCCCTGGCGAGGTGCTGGCCAACTCCACGTAGATCACAGCGCCACACTTTGCCCTAATTAGCCCTACACAGCTGTGAACCCAAAAACAAGGCCAGGTGTGCTCTCCTCATTTAGCTCGAGGCCATTTCTCTTTTGAAAGCAGCTCTGGCTATTACATAACTGCCTTTCAAAAAAGTATACCACCAGCCTCTTCTCTGAAGCCAAGTGTCCTCATCTGTCAAGTGTGATTCTAAATCCTGCGGTCTTGGGATTTGGTGTCAAACATTGCTGGTTTAACTGTGGTCTGATACTTCAGCACTAGGCAGCAGGTGAAGGAGAAAAGTTAACCTTCTGCTTTCTGGGGTCTAGTCTGCTTCCTTCTCTGACGTGGCATTTACATCAGGTTCTAGTTTATTCTTGCTAAGGGCTTCAATCCACCATTTACTGCAACACACAGAGTTCTCTTTTTCATGACAGTGTGTATTTTTTTAAAAATCTTTAAAATACTTTACACCTTATAAAAATTAAGGTACGACTGGAGATAGACTATTTCTTCTCTATAGAGGTTTTTCTTTTTAGGTTGTTTCCTTAGGACGAAATCAAATTTCGTTATTTCAATTGTATTTTTCTTGGATTTTAAATCTCCATTTCCCCAACTTCATAAATTAGGCATCTTTCTTCTCCTAGGAATCTGTACATTGTTTTGTCCCTTTGCTAGACAGTGCTAAATGGCAATAAAAATTTGAGCTTCCATCATCCAACCACACATTCTAAACTCCCCTAGGACACTGGACTACTGGATGCCAAGCTATTAGCTGGATGAGCACTAACAGTGGCATAGTCACTATTCCAAGATTTAGAGGGAGATTCCAATTTCTTTTCCAGTTTTCCTTAGGATCACGCAAGTTATTTCCTGGAAAGGATGTTTAATGGAACATAAGGTTTAAACTGCCAGCCACTTCTGAAAAGTATTGCACAGTAAACTCTAGGCTAACAAAATGGGATATCCAGATCATCAAACTTCAAATAAATTACTTGCTATGTATATCAAGAAATACCTAATAATTTTCTGTACTTTTTCAAATCCTCTTCACTTGCATTTCCTCATACCTCTAGATGGCAAATCACACAGTCATTTTTAGTTTAAGTCGCTGGTAAATAAACAGACAAAAAAAATGTTACCCTTGGGTTTAGGTGCCGAGGAATGACCTTTTAGCACCAATAATCTCTTCATGTATAAATACTGCTGCCTTCCCTCCAATCCCTATGAAATGTCTCTGTTTGTGTTAAAGGACAGTTTCTTCCCTTGTGTTCTAAATCCCATCCTTCACACCTGCATTTTCTTCTGAAATTGTTCACATTTTATTTGAAAAATGAAAAACAGAAAAAAATAGTGTCAGGAACACATCATGCCCATCATTAAATTATCTCCATTAGGGCCAGCCGAGTGGCGCGTTGGTTAAGCGTTGGCTTGGGACACCAACTCTGAGCAGCGGGACCCCGGTTCGGATCCCACATTAGGGCCAGTGACTCTGCACCCTCTACAGCTAAGATGGTGAACAACAGCTGATCTGGAGCTGGGCTGCCGTGAGGCGATGGCGTAGGCTACAGTGAAGCTGCAGTGGGCTACCATGAGCTACAGTGAGTGGCTGGCAGCTGGTGTGAGCAGCCAGCAGCCAGGGTGAGCTGCCAAGAGCCACCGTGAGCAGCCGTCCTGTGGCCAGCGACCGATCTGCCTCAGCCAGGAAGAGCACAATGATGATGCCAACATGAGCCAGGGAGCGACGTCCTCCACAACTAGACTGAAGAACACAAGGACAGCGGCTTGTCTGTTCCCCTCCCCCAATTCCCTAATAAAATCTTAAAAAAAAAAAATTATCTCCAATAGAGTGTTGATATGCTGAGGTATCCTATCTAAAAAACTACCAAGCTCTCCCTTAACCCCATATCATCCTCCTCCTACACTCTTTCTTAGCAAAGCTTCTTGAAAGAGTTGTCTATAATTGTTATCTCTGCCTCTTCATTTTATATTATCTCAATATATTTCAATAGGACTTTTATCCCCACCATTCCAAGACTACACTTTGCAAGGTCAATACTGATACCCATGCTTCCAGATCCATAGTGAAGTCGTCTTTGCTAGTTCCCATTATACTTCACCTCTTATGTTTGGAGTCCCATCTTCTGCCACCTCCTGATTTACACTTAAGAGTCCCTAAGTGACTTCATCCAATACCACTGCCTTCTATAACCAGTAGCTCCTATGACCCTTCAGCCCTACCTTTCCCCAACCCTCTATATTCATGTTTCCAACTGCCTATGTGACATCCCCATATGGAGAACTAATAGCTCAAACTTAAATGTCAAAGTAGAATTGATATTCCCTTATTCCTCCCCTGAGCTTCCCCAATCTCAAAGCCAATCTAGTTCAAGTAAAAGATGTAGGAATCATCTTTGATCCCACTTTATTTTCCTCACCATTCCCATTAGCAAGTCCTATCAACTTTACCTCTAAAATGTCCCAAGGCAATGTACTCACCAACTCCACCTCTGCTGCCTCCTCTAATCCAGCAGTTCTCACGCTGAAACTAACTTGTGTCCTTGCTTCTACTTTTGACTCTTTTATCCATTTTGCATACAGCAGTGATCTTTTCAAAATGTAAATTAGATGTCATTCTAACTAAATGGTCTGATTGCGTGTCCCCCCGAATTCATATATATTCAAATCCTTACCCCCAAAGATGATGCTATTAGGAGGTGGGGACTTTGAGAAGTGCTTAGGTCATGAATACGGAGCCTTCATAAATGGGATTAGTGGCTACACATAAGAGGCTCCATAGAGCTCCTTTGCCCCTTCCACTACATGAGGACACAGCTAGAAGTTGGCAATTTGCAAACTGGAAAAAGAGCCTTCATCAGAACACAACCATGCTGGTGCCTTGATCTTGGGCTTTCCAGCCTCCAGAACCGTGAGGTTTCTGGTGTTTATAAGCTACCCGGTCGATAGTATTTTGTTATCGCAGCCAGAAAGGACTAAGACACACCCCCTCTCATTGTTTCCCAATGCTCTTGGATTACAAAATCCCTACATTATCTTATCTTTGCTGCCCCTTCCAGCCTCAATTTTTACCTTTTCCCCTTGATTCACTATACTCTAGCCACACTGGCCATTCCCTTCACCAAACACATCAAGCTTTTTCCTTTTTTTTTTTTTAAACTTTATTGGGGAACAGTGTGTTTTTTTCCCGGACCCATCAGCTCCAAGTCAAGTCATTGTTTTCAATCTAGTTGTGGAGGGCACAGCTCACTGGCCCATGTGGGAATCAAACCAGCAACCATGGCGTTAAGAGCCTGCACTCTAACCACCTGAGCTAACCGGCCACCCAAGCTTTTTCCTTTCTTAAGTTTTTACAGTTTCCTCCACCACAAATATTTTGCCCGAATTTTACAAAGCCAATTACGTTTATCTCAAAATGTATGCTCAGGAGAGGCCTTTCCTGACCACCCAATCTAAAGTTGCCTCTCAGTCACTGTCCCATATCACCCAATTTTAAGTCTCTGTATATAGCACTTATCTTTTTTATGTTTGTTCTATAAGTTCCGTAATACTTTGTCTATCCTGTTCCCTATCTACAATAGAATGGTTACTGGCAAATAATAGGTACTCGAGAAATACCTGTGGAAAGAATGAATGAAGGGCATCAGATACTTATTCAATAATCCAGGTCCAAACTAGGAACACAATCATTTGCAAGAGATCAGAGAATAGGCTTTTCTGGCTGCTTACTCCTTGAAAGCTCAATTTACACTTTGACTTAGGGCCTCATGCCAGTCAAATAGACAATAGGAAAGATAGCTGCATCTGGGAGAAAATGAGCCATCTCTGGGAAATTATTAGATCTGAAATCTCATCCCAAGTTTACCGCCAGCCTCTTTGGTTCCTCATAGTAACCCTGGCACTGGCAACAGATTTAGCATCTTATTTACTTAAGTGTAGAGAAAAGGGGAACCATCAAAAAAATTCATCTGTTTGGCTCACAGGTGGGCTTTTGACTTTCCTCTAAGCATTTAGCAATAAATCATTCCAATGATGTTTCTATAATTCTTAGAGGAAAAAAACATTTTTTAAAAACTATACCGGGCCGGCCAAGTGGCGCGATGGTTAAGAACTGGCTTGGGATGCCAGAGGACCCCGGTTCGGATCCACATATGAGGGCCAGTGACACTGCCCTCTACAGCTAAGATGCTGAACAACAGCTCAACCTGGAGCTGGGCTGCCGTGAGTCGCCGGCGACGGTGTAGGCTGCAGCCCCTGTGGCAGTGGGTTGCCATGGGCTACCGTATGTAGCCAGCAGCCAGCGTGAGCGGCCAGCAGCCGCAGTGAGTGGCCGTCCAGAAGCCGGCGACTGATCTGCCGCACCCGGGAAGAGCGCAATGATGGTGCCAACTTGGGCCAGTGAAGCGACGTCCGCCACAACTAGACTGAAGAACAAAATGACAGCAACTTGTCTGTTCCCTTTCCCCCAATTCCCCAGCACTGTTCCCATCCCCCGAATTCCCCAATAAAAATCTTTAAAAAAAAACAAAACTATACCAACTTCTGTGATATGGCAAAAATATTAAAATAATTTTTTCCCAAGTTTGAACTTTATTGTAAGGAGGCCTTTTAACACACTCTTTCATTCTGGAAAAATGGGATAACAAGTACTATATACAAAATATAAAACATTGATAAAAACAGTGAAAGATACGAAATTCTCCAGGGCTTTCGAGGATTCAAAGCGGCACCTTAGGAGATCTAAGAAACCAATTATATTCCCCCAGTTTTCCTTTTGGTTCAAGATTAAGAAGTGGGTTACCACCACCTGTTTTTAGAGGTAGAATATAAGCTTTCCACTAGTCACAATTTACTTCTCAGCCTGGTCTCAACAGATTCTCCATACCTCAGCCCATCTGCCTTTGGTGATAGCCAGATCTCCAGGCCCCAGGCAGCAAGGCTTCCTGCTGATCTATTTCAGATCCATGAACCGGATATCCATGATAAGAAGGAAGTTCTTAGGCAGTGGGCGGGGGGCTGGAGAGAGAACAGTAAACACCTGATGCTCCAGGTCCACACTGGTCACCACGATGAAGCCAGCCACACTGGTCTCGGAAAGGTTCTCCTCTGTGCCCTCAGCAGTGCTAACACTCAGGAGGTGGTGCACCATGTCTCGGCCAGGGGTGACAGGTACTAGCTTGAGCTGATTGTCCTCCTGGGACATGCCCAAAGGCAAACAGGAGTCTGGGATCGTGGGTGCCCCAACTTTGTAGATTTTCACATCTGAAAACTTGACATTGAAGGCATGGGGATAGAAACAGCCCCGGAATCCATAGAAATACTCACGGATACGCTCATCCCTACATTCCCGCCGGAAGTCCTTAGAGCGCTCAACCACACCCCCCGATTTAGGGAGCAGCACAGTGCGTACAAAGTGAGGCAGGTCCCGTTTCAGTTCATTGTACAGTCGTTCTTGATCCAGAACCACAACCACGTCCACCTCAAAGGCTGAGGCTGCATGCACCAGGGCCTGGTAACCAGAGCCCTTCACCCAGCCACAGGTGTTAATGACACAGCCACTTACAGAGGCCCTTCGGTTCACTTCACATCTTTGGTTGAACACATCTGCTAAACGAGATGTAATCTGCAGAAGAAAGGATCAAGGTGAGGAAAAAAACCACAAAAAAGAACAAATCCATAGCTATTTTGTCCCTCTTTAGAATAAGTGGTATTAGGTACAAGAAAAACAACATTTTTCATAGCTATGGTTTTGACCCCCACAACATGGATTTAATGTTTATGTTGCATCTTTTGTCTCCCGTTTCATGTTCTACGTGGAAATTTATGGAAATTTGATAATTAAGAATAGGTCCACAGAGGGCCAGCCGAGTGGTGCGATGGTTAAGAACTGGCTTGGGATACCAGAGGGCCCCGGTTCGGATCCCACATATGAGGGCCAGTTACACTGCCCTCCAAAAAAAAAAAAAACAACAACAAAAAAAAGAATAGGTCCACAGAAACATTTACAATCTGAGGTTGACTTATATCTGAAAGTATCTTTTCTGAAATCATGTGGCAATAATACCAGCTGAGGGAGCACAGCAATGGCCATAGACAGTTTTGTTTGTTTGTTTGTTTGTTTTTGTTTTTGTGTTTTTTTAGCTGAGCCATCCCGCCACCTGTTGGCAGCTCACGGCTGCTCAGCTCGGGCTGACTCAAACCGCTGTTGCTCAGAGCTCAAATTCTTGAGCGAGCTCTTAACCAACTGAGCCACTCAGCCGGCCCTCCATAGACAGTTTTAACTAGCAAACTTCTGCACAGCTTCCTACCTCGATAGAATCCCTTCCCTCCACCTGACCTTGGTTCTGACCTTATTATAAAGCTTGATGTTGGTGCCAGGAGTGGTGGAGCCAAAATGATACACCAGAGGGGCCTGGATAGAGAATCCCTCTTCAACATCTGCGGGCCGCTCAATGTAGAGAGCTCCCATGGTGCCAGGGATAGAAACAGAGCCCTGGCCCACATCCAGCTCCACGTAAGTGGGACGGCGGCCCAAACGCACTGCGTAGTTGAGCAGCAGACGGCACACTGTGGACTTGCCCACATCAGTGGGGCCCACTACCATCACCCGGGGGCCTCGCTCTTCTTCCTTCTCCGCCTGCCTCCTCATCTGCTCCAAGGCTGTATGAGTGTTGAGGTAAAGCAACATAGGCGTGTCCTTGGAGACATATGCCACCTCAGTGCGGCCACTCAGCTGCAGAGAACAACCATGCCAAGTGAAAACAGCCACCTTGGCACCAGCATCAAAGGTGAACTTCTTGTTTCGGGTCAGCTCTGTGCCAAAGATTTCTGCCATGCCAGTCAGCAGCTCCAGCTGAACTGACTGAGATGCCTCCACCTCAAAGCGAAGTTCTGTTTCTCGCTCTAGTTCAAATTTAGTTGTTGGCTTCTTGTCATCATTGGCCTCCTCTCCCATCTCTTCTGTGTAGCTGCTGTGCCTACAACACAAATTACATTTCAGATCGAAACAAGTTAGAGCTCCGTTCAGAATCCTCCAGTGGACGTTTCCCCTTATCTTGCTTTATTTTTCTCCTTAGCTCTCATCACCATCTGTCTCACATATTTTACTGTCTGTCTACCCTCACTAGGTTTGAGCATTGTTTGATGTTGCATCTCTAGTACCTAGAATAGGACTTTAAAACCCGTAGGCACCTCTATAAATACACCAAGGGAATAAATAACTCAGACATAATTTAAAAACTATCTATAGATTGACAGAAGCCTTGGTTACATCACCTTATCACTCCCTTCACTCTAATGGGATACTCCAGACTTGAGAAGAGATGCGGACTCCCCACCCTCTTAGTCAACAAGAAAGGGTTTCTGCAATCCCTATGCAAAGCAGAGAACACCTGGTTTGAACTCAGAAAACAGCGTTAAGGCCCCGCTCAGCAACGACAAGTAGTGTGACCCTTTTCCTCAGCTGTCAATTGGAGACACTTACACTTCCTCACACAAAAGTGTTGTTCTGGGGATTAACAGGGATTGTTGGAGGGGGGGGGGAACACTTCGTAAGTTAGAAAACGCCGAGGAATAATTAAGCATCATTTCTGACAGAGGACTGCAGCTCCAGGTCCGGCATTTGTCCCACCCTTCCCAGACACGAAATCTGCCCAGGCCCCAAGGAAGCTACGGATACCTTCCTGAACTTACTATCTCACCTGCACAGCCACGAGCCCCAACCAGTAAACCGAAAGGCACTCCCACGAGCGACCTAAACTCGCCGGGACCCACGCCGGAAACAAAGATGAATCCGCACTTGCGCAGTGGAGGAGACACGGTCGCCCGATGCCCCTTGGGATATGTAGTTGTGTTGTAACAGCCGCGGCGGTTAAGCTCGTGCAGCCGCTCGGCCTTCTGGGAGTTGGAGTCAAAGGATTACTTTGATCATGACGCCAAAAGTGGGTGGGGCTGCGGCTGTCGTTCGCAAAGTGGGCGGGACGCAGGTGGGAGTGGCGGTTACGCCCCCGCGCGGGGCGGGGACCGGCTCAGGGGCAGTGGGTCGCCTGAGCGCGGCTGATGTGGATTCTTGCCCCGTGTCCTCGCACACCTGCTGGCCAGGAAGGGGAAGGGCGGGGGACTCACTATCAAGGTCCCACGATATCCTGCTTGCCTGGACCACAAGCCAGGAAGTGGCGAAATTGGCAAACCCCTCTTGGACACGAAGAATCCTTAGAGGCATAGGGAAAGGAGGAAAACAGCCTGTCAGAGACCCACCTGGGCTGTGACCCCCTAGCTGACTCCCTACCTGGAGGGCATTAAAAAAAATTTTTTTAAATAAAAATCCGACAATTTCTTCCAGTTACTCTTTACCCAGTCATTACCCAACCACCTTTCTTCTTTTGAGTGGGGAGTTTGGTTGAGGAATCTTTGCCCTCCCTAAATCCCTGACAGTTACCCAGGTCAACAGGTTGGGCTACGTCTAGAAGCCACTTCTCCCCAGCTTGGGCTTTGGAATCTTGTATTCTTTGCTATGCCAGTTGCTCACTTTGTGACTTTGGGCGAATCATAGGCTTAAACTCTGAGACCCAATTTCTTGCCTGTAAAATGGGGATAACAGTACCCAACCTCTTAATGTCGTTTTGATGATTGAATGGGATGATACACAAAGTACTAAACACGATGTCTGTAACATAGAAAACATCTGACGACAGCTTTTAAGTTTTTATTACAATTTGAGGAAGGAGAGCTATGATATGCCATCCATTTGCTACAGTGGTTTACAATTTTCAAATCCCTTTCAGGTTATCTTTCTTCACAGTCACCCTGTAAAGTCAGTTTTATTATCTCCAATTTCAGATGAGGGGGGAGATGACAATAGGTAAGGGACTTGACCAAGCTAGGACTCAAACCCAGGATTTTGGAGTCTGAGTCCAGTAAATATAATAATAGCAAACACTTACATAGTGTTAGATGCCAGGTACTGTCCCAGGTACTGTAATGAATTTACAGGTATAAATTCATTTAATCCTCAGAAGAGTCCTGTGAAGTACATACTATCATTATCATCCCTACCTTATAGATGAGTGCTTTTTTTCTAAGAGTTAATTGTTTTTTTATTTTGTTTTGTTTTAGAAATTTTGTTGTGGAACAGTGTATTTTTTCCAGGACCCATCAGCTCCTTGTCAGGCAAGTTGTCTGCAATCTAGATGTGGAGGGTGCAGCTCCTTGGCCCATGTGGGAATCGAACCGGCAACCTTGGTGTTATGAGTCTGCGCTCTAACCACCTGAGCTAACGGTCGCTCGTAGACGAGTACTTTTTTGAGTCCAGCTCACATGGTTACTCCGGACTGAAAGCCCGGAAAGATGTTCTGCTTTGCCTTTGTCCCACTGGCCCTACCTTAGCACTCACTTTCTAAGAGTGCCATCCTCATTTCTGTTTTTCCTTTGATAGTTTGCTTTAATATTTCATGCATTCGCCATGCACGCATTAGTTTTTCAATTAACTATTAGGTATTCCCTAATCTCTCACCATTCTTCAAAAATTCAATTCCAGTCTTCCATTCCCAAATTTTCTCCCCAAGTGGGCTCATCTTCTGTTCCCATGCAGTCTATTTCCCAGATCTTTTTCTTCGCCTCCACACTCTCTCCCTTGAGGCAATTTCTTCCAACTAGCTGAAGGTCATCTTTATTTGGATATTGTATAGCCATCTCAAGCTGAATTTAGGGGGAAGAAACACACATACCCTACCCCACCCCCACCCCTGCCTTAGACTGTTCTCAATTTTGCTTCCTAAGCACAGAAGGAGTCAGGGCACATTTAAAGCACATCTGTGCTTGCCTACACACTCTTTTCTCACTTGCACCAAGCACTCCTGTCATCTCCAGTCCATCCCCAAATAACACTGTCCTCACATATCTTTTTCAATCTCCTCTCCAGCTAAACTACCTTGATTGTTTCCTTCCTGAGTTCATTTAAACTGATTCTTTTTGCTTCCAAGCTTTTAATCCTTGTCCTAAAACTACTTACCTTCCGTTTTCCCAGTTCCCACTGTTTTCCTCAACAAGGGTTCCTCATATTCCTCCTGCATTTACATTTCCTTTCTTATCTGTTGCCCAGACTGAGAACACTTCCCTCTTCTTTCTTTACCGAGTTCTCCCTTTCCATTTCAAAGTTCAGGCACTATCACCTGCATTGTGTTTCCAGACTTTACCTTTAACCCCAGCATCTTCTGATTAAATATTCAGAATTCATTTATTTGCACCCAGCTAGCAATGCCTTCCATTACATTTCCTTGCCTTACTTTTTTTTTTTTAATATTTCAAAAGGCTTTATGTAAATCTTGCCTCTGAAGATGCCATTAGTTATTGAGGATGGAAGGCAAAGAGGTTATACACAAAAAGTTCTTTTTGAGGGACTATCTTGTGCTTGATTTAAAAAAAAAGTTCAGGTTAATTTTTTGTTTGAAGTAATTGGTTAGGAAGAAATACAGGAAGTCCACAGAAAAAGATAGCAACCAGAATGATATCAGCCAGGTTTTGAATATTCCTTCATTCCGAATCCTACCTCTTTTGAAAGAAAAACAAACCACCCACAAGCAGTCCTTTCTGTAAGCCCCTATCTTTGTCACACTTCACTTCCTGAATGTTAGAAATTGGGGCTTTTCTCTTAGGATATGTTCTGTGTCCACATACTTTCGTGACACGCACAGGGCAGCACTTCATGGGAAATATTCTGAGTCAAATGAAATATAACTGGAAGCTGATAGAAAAATAGCACCGAAAGGTGTGAGTTCTTCGTAAGACACAAATTTGGCACGTGTCTCTTGAGATATCATAATTTAATAGTAAACCCTCCCTGGGTTTCAGGGTATCAAGTTGAGAACATACTTTTGAAATAGCAACAACGACTGTTTACTGATCACCTATCAGGTGTCAGGCGCTTTTTAGGTATCTACATGTCATCTCACTTTTGTTTCATGTCTCTGTGAGGTAAATATTGTTAGCTTCATGTAGCGGAAGAGGAAAACTGGGGCGCAAAGAGGATCAGCAACTTGCCCAATGGTTCCTGGTGAATATATTGGCAGAGCTGGGATTCCAACAGTTCTCTTTGAAACCAAAGCCAGACACTGGGACCACGTCTGAAGATGCACCTCAACTGCCGTTTTGGGAGCATGAGCTCTGCACTTAGGCATTGTAGTCCTGGGATGCACAGAGAAGCTGCCCCAAGGACCTGCCTCAGAAAGTTTACAGCCCAGTAGAGAACTTTATGTAATGTGGGTGTCTCCGTTCATGAAGCACAAGCAATTTGGAGATAGTTGATAAGAGGTTCCTGCATGTGAGATGTCATATTTGGTCTATTTCTCCGGGGGGGATCGGAAGGATATTAAGCTGAGGCTTTGAGGTCTGGAAGTGCCTGGTACAAGCTTGGGTGCAGTTTGCCATATGTGAAAATTAGTATGTCTTTCTTTTCTCTGCATCAGGGCTGGTGTCCATCTGAGCTAAAATGAGGAATGTATCATTCTGAATGTGTGCAGGCGCCTGACTCTGCATCCATCTCTCATCGTCACTGGCCTTGTCACCTCCTCTCCTCCAGCCCTGCCACCCGTACTCCATCCTTGCCCAGCCCTGTCCTTCCCCCAGGTTCTATCTCCTTGGCCACACTGCCTACCTCCTCAGCAATCAGCGTCTCCTCTTTCTCGTCCCCGCCCGGGGCCCGTCCCTCTGCTCCCACCCCCTGCCCCACTCCCCCAGCCCCATCCCTCCATGCCTGCCCCCTCCCTTCCTCCCGACCCGCCTCCTGTGTCTCCCAGCCCTGCTCTGACGTGGGAGGTGAGGGGGGTGGGGGGATGGATGACTCACAGTGTTATGATGCAGCTCCACAACACACAGCTACATTCACCCACAGACCGAGGTACAGACGGGAGACAACCTCTGGCCCCCCAGCAGCTGGCCAGCTTTGCAGCCCGTCTTGAGCCCCTACACCCCTCCCTGCCCCCATCCCCTTCTCTATTGAAGGAGCGGAAAGAGAAGAGAGAAGAGCAGAGAGATTGAGAGAAAGAGAGATAGACGGAGATCTCTGGAGCAGACCTCAAGGTGAGGGGGCAGCCCTTCTCCAAATGAATTTTTTTTTCCTTTTGCAAATTTCCTCCTCCTGCTGCGTGTTGCTTTTTCCCCTTTGCAAAAGCATTATTCATCCACCCTTTGTCCTCCCTTCCCCCTCCCTGCTGCCTCCGCTCCTCTCTCAGCGCCTCCATCCCTCTCCAAGCTCTGACGGTTCCCGCACTTATTTCCCGGCAACTTTGGCTGCAGCATCAGACATCACTGTTTATTGTTTTGCTGCTGGTGCGGACCCCCCAAAGCCCGCCCTGGGAGCTGGCTACGCTGCTAATGATTTTGGACCATACCATGCCGAGAATGCCAGCCCAGAGGGGGCCGAAACCTCAGAGCAGATGAGAAAATCCATTGTGAGCAGGTGGCCTCCTCCCTTATGTTCCCCTCCAGAGAGGCACGGGATTCGAACCTGGTTCCTCGCGCCTCCACCTCGGGGCCTCTGCTGTCAGGGATGGTTGCTCAGCACCCCCCAACCCAACCCTCCCTCTTCCCCGCCTCCCACAGCCCAGCCCCAGCTCACTTGGGGAACATCCTCTCCCCAGCACTCAGCTAGCTTGCCTGCTTTTTCCCCAGTCATTTGCCCAACTTGTTTTTCCCTGCGATCTGAGATGGGGAAGAAGTGACCCCTACTCCCCCTCCTGTGAGTGTTCTCTAGCCTTCTGTGCAGCCTCTCCTTGACTTGATGGGGAAGCATTAGAGACAGGGCGGGAGGCGTGATGGAGGCCGGGGAAGGAGGCAGAGCAGGGACCTGGCCGGCCCCCTCCCCGGGCCCTTGAAGAAGCTGCGCTAGGTGAAGCAGCAGAGGAGTCCTCACGGGCAAAGTTGGAGGCTGACCAGTGAAGTGGATGCTGACCAGTGTGCTGGTGAGGAGGACCCGTTTCCTGCGGCCAGAGCCCAATGTCACCCTGAACTCAGCCCAAGGTGTTTTCCTGGGGCCCAGTCGGGGGAGAGGACCTGAAACTGAAGATGGTCTAGCTGGGGGTTTTGCGGAGAGACTGCCTGACGGCCCCAGGGAAAACTGGAACAGCTGGACCACTAGCAGTCAACGCAGAGGACAGGATGACAGCCTGTTCACCCTGTCTACCTGGAACCACGTTACCTCTGTTTTGCTTCATGGCCTAGCGTTGCTGGAACACCCAGCTGGCACCTCTGAACCAGACTTGGGCTGTGCCACCCACAGCGGGGCCTGCAGGGCCCGTGAAGAAAGCAGCTCACCTGCTTATCGCAGCCCACAGAGGACACCTCCCTTCTTATCCTCTGCCTCCAGCACCCTCAACCACTTGGGGGTGGAGTTTGGACAGGTATCAACATCTTTCTCAAGATTCGTAATCAGAACCCAGCAATTATTCTGTCACCCACAGAGGCACTGCAGTTTGTCCCTGTCCCTGGGAGAAAGTGCAAAGAAACATTCTCTGCCTTGTGCCCCAAAGCACTTGAAAACTTTTGAAAATGAGAGTCCCCTTCTTGCTCCCTGTTGTGGACGTTACCCCCACACTACACCACCCTGCCCTGCTCAGCCCAGGAGAGCTGGCCTCCCTGCTGTGGTCCCCATTTCCCATGGGTCCCAGCTGTCATGTTTGCCTGAAGGACAGTTTCTGTCCTATAGCTGGCAGCCTAAGTCCTTAACTGAGGGTTAAGGCAACAGTCAAGAGCAGTAGAGAAAGACCAGGGGGACAGAGGCTGAGAAGACAGCAAGGCACTGCCTCTGGGCCAAAATGAGTGGATCAAGGGGCAAGACTGGGAAGTGGCCACGTCTGTCGTCCTTGGCACCGAAGGAGGCATCTGTGAAGTTCTACTTCGTAGAGAGCAGGCCCCCGGCCCCAGGAGAGGGCTGAAGCAGGATGTGAGCCCGCCTGCTCTCCCTGCCCCTCATCAGGCCCCCCTCCCACACAAAATCTATGAAGGACCAACTGTATGGCAAATGGAGGCCACGGAACAGAAAAACTGCCAGGCATCCCCAACTTTTAAGACTTTGAGCCCCAGAGCCCATCAGAACATGCGGGAGGCAGATCCTCACCAAAGAAATCAAGGCGAGAGCACTGCAGACATCGTCGCTCCCATGGCAGCATTGTGCTAGCAGGCTGCTCCCAGGGGAACAGGGTGGAGGCTGCTCCCGCCCCAGGAGTGAGACACACCACCTCCCCGGCTGTGGCACCAGAGGCCAGGCACCGCTGCCAGGCTTGCCAGAGCAGACAGGAATCCAGGGGCCTAGGAGGTTCAGTGCAACTGAACGCTGAGAGGGTTGATGGCCATAGGAGAGTAGGGGCAGGGGTGAGGCGAGCCCCATCGTCTCCATCCCTTCAAAAGGGGCACCTCATGAAGTCACAGCTCTTCTGACGCACCTTCCCCTCTTCCCAGGTGACTTCCATTTCTATCTGGTTCACAGCTGGGGGGGCCCTGGCCGGGCAGCCCCCCCACATTCCTCCTGCCCTGAAACACGGCTCTAGCCAACCTGCTCCGCTGTTTTACCTGCGACCGCCTGTGTGGGGGCTGCACAGCGCCAGCCCCTCCAGCCCGCCAGGGCATCGTCCTCCAGCCCGTGATGCCCAGCTGTGACCCTGGCCCGGGCCCTGCCTGCCTCCCCACCAAGACATTCCGTAGCTACCTGCCCCGCTGCCACCGCACTTACAGCTGCGTCCACTGCCGCGCACACCTGGCCAAACATGATGAGCTTATTTCTAAGGTACCGCCACTCCCCTCCTCTCCCCCACAGGCTTGTCCAAACTCACCTGGGGTAAGGCAAGGCACCTGTCCACCCTCTTCCATGCCCCCGGGGATTCAGGCAGTGGGGTGGTGGGCCACCCAGTAGTAACCGCCTGTCCTGTGTCTCCACAGTCCTTCCAAGGGAGCCATGGACGAGCCTACCTGTTTAATTCCGTGTGAGTCCACCCCTCTCCTTGTGCGTGCGTGCTTGCGTGTGTGCATAATTTCCTGAGGAGAAAGGGGGTTAGCCATCAGAAGGTGGCCTTGTACCTTTGGCTTTGCCTCCCCTCTTGCAAAGGGGCTCAGAAACTCAGTGGTTCTCGTGTGGGGCGTATGGGCGGAGCCGGACTCACCACACTGAAGAAAGCCCAGGTGTTAGTCATAAACGGGGTGGACCACTGAAGGCAGGGAGGGCTTCCAGCGGGGCAGGGTAAGCTCTCCAGTTAGAAGTTCCTTTGGGGCTGTTTGGGGGCTGGACTGACAGAGCAACCCCACCCGGTGCTGGGTCCTTCCTGTTTCTTGAAATAGGGTCAACGTGGGCTGTGGGCCAGCTGAACAGCGCCTCCTGCTCACGGGGCTCCACTCGGTAGCCGATATTTTCTGCGAAAGCTGCAAAACCACACTGGGCTGGAAATATGTAAGTAGCTGGGGGGCGGCCCTCCAAGCCCTCATGACCACGTCAGGTCTTTGCATGGTCCAGAAGGAGGAGGGGAGGTCTAGGTGGACTGGGTGGGGGGACTTTGGGGGCAGGGATAATACAGGCGATTGGAGGGCCTGGAAGGGAACTGCTTGGTCCCATATTCACCGCTTCCTCTCCACCAGGAACAGGCCTTTGAGACAAGTCAGAAGTACAAGGAGGGGAAATACATCATTGAAATGTCACACATGGTGAAGGACAACGGCTGGGACTGAGGGGCAGGCAGGCTGTGCCCTTCCTCCGCATGCCCCACCCTCCCACACCTGTCCCCTGGCCCTGCCAAGCAGTCCATACCAGCATGAGTACTGGCCCACCCCTGGGGAGGACCCAGCTCCCACCAACCCCTCCCGCCTCCACCTCATTACTCCCAGGCCTCTTTAGAACAGGGGCCTGGGGTACCCCAGGGGTGCTCAAGGCTCAGGAGTGGGCAGCAGTCAGGGGGAAACAGAACTGGGGGAAAAGGATGGTTGTGGGCCCTCCTAGCCCCAAGGTCCGGTGAATTGAGATGGCAGGGCGCGCGCTCAGGCAGAGGACCGTGGGAGGAATCAGGTTTGGCTCCACCTTTTTGAGCGAACACAGGACAAACCTGGAGTCATGGGGCTGGCTGGTAGATCCTAGGCCGCAGAATAGCAGATAAGGCTTGAGTTGGAGTGAATTTCTGGCCTCAGACACTGGGGGACACCAGTCTCCGAGGGTGAAGTATCCCACCCCATTTGCAGGAGAAAGGACTCGGTGGGGGTAGAGGGGGAAATCCCAGGCCCAGGCCCTGGGAAATAAGGGAATTGCAGGGGTTTCCATTTCACTCCACTTGTTTATCTTGGCACTAAAGAGGCACTTTCGAGTATCTAACCTTTGCCGTTGGGTGGGGTGGGGAAAGCTGCCCCTGGAACAGCCTCCGCCCCCAGCTGGCTGTTTCCGGAGCGAGCAGTCTTCATGGGCATTCCCAGAGGCCCAGCCACTGCTCCTGGGACCTGGTCCCTTGGAGGGGAGGTAGGAAATCAGTGCTACGGGGCCAGGCTTCCTCGTGGCTGCCACCAGCGAACGAAACTTTTGTATGATACATAGTGTTTGGGTCTATTTTTAATAAAAAGGGGAAAAGCAGCTGTGAGGCACTGTCCCCTGACTTTTCCTTCCTCGAGGCCGTACCTTGTAGTCACACCACACCCCCTTCCCAGGGGCCTGTTCCTTCGTGCCACTAGGGGGCAGCAATTGTTTCGACAGGGGCAGGACCCTACTGGAGCTTTTACTGGGGGCTGGGGATCCCGGGGAGGTTTCCCTTAGCAAGAGGAATGGCTTTTGTGAGCAGCATCCCAGCGGGAGCATCCAAAACCAGCGGGTCTTCCAGAGCCCTTGACAATGAATCAACTTTTGCCTGGATTCAGAAATGGGCCCCTGGAAGAGGCCCATCCCTGAAGAAGGGTGTTCTTGGATCCCATTCTCTCCACCTGGTTCTGTACTGCTTTGGTCAGTTCATTGCCGCACTTAAGGCTGAAAGGAAAACCCATCTGCTAAGGTGCTGCCCTGGCGGTTGATACGAAGTGAAACAAAACAGCTCAGAATTTGCAGCATCAATGCAACCATGTGATCCAAGTCCAATTTTTGGCAGTGACATGGAATTCCTATTGTTGTTGGGTCACCAACAACTGCAGGGAGGACTGCACACGTCATAAAAATCTTTTTTTTTGTAACTTAGCTTGTTATTTCCAGGTGCATTCATTGATATTGCAAACATCTCTAGAGCAGTTATTCCTTGCCAGGCATTGTGTTAAGCGCTGGGGTTGCAGTAGAGAAGGCAGCCATGGCCTGACTTCACGGAGCTTTTGGTCTAGTGCGAGACCAAGAACCAGGCAATTCCAGTCGGTGACAAAGGGCTCTGAACAGGGATGAGGAAACAAGCTAGGGAGCTTGCAGAAGCTTAGCCTAGATTTCAGGAGTCAAGGTAGGCTTCGCAGATGCCTACGATGACTATGATGGCTCTTTAAGGGTGAGAAGTTGGGTGGGCAAAAGGAAGGGTGAGAGGAGAGGAACTATTTCAGGCAGAAAACTGTGTGTCAAGTGGCTCAAGCTTTGTCTGATTGAGGAGGAAATAAGTTTCCTGTAGCTGGAGTATAGGCGCAAGTGGGGGAGAGATGAGATGACACAGGAAAGACAGGCATTTAGGGAATCTAGATTTCATCCCAACGGCATTGGGGAGACTGAAAAGTTCTTGTTTCTTAACGAGTGGAGTGGCATCAAATGGCTGTTTTATGCCCAGAGAAGAGACTCAAATGGAAATGTTAGCAGACTGAAGTAAGGGACATAAAGCAAAGTGTGTACCACCTCAAATACTACTGTCAGTGGAGAAGCTGTTTGGGGCAAAAGGATGCAAGAGACACAGAGGTGCAAGAAAGCAAATGCAAGCCTTTAAGGAATGATGTCCTGTCCCGCACCTGCATCTGAGAGGCCTTGGAAGGGAATGTGTCCCATTGTTCAGTTTCTGAATGCCTGGTGATGCCTAGGGATCCTCAGGCTCCAGCAAGGGACGCAGAACCCTGTCCTGCTGGGTCCCATTTCTTGGACCAAAGTTCTGGAAGGTTTTTGAAGCCCCAAGCTCTGACCTTGAAAATTGGGCACAAATTAGCTTTCTTAAGGATCCTCAAATATGCCTCTTCCAATTTAAGTTCTTGTCAAGCCAAATAGGCTCTGTGAGAAACAAAGGAGTAAATGGCAGTCATTGCTCTCAAGTTCCTTGGAACCTCTCCTGGAAGTCATTTTGTGGGCTTGACTCAGGGAACCCATTTAGTCTCTAAGATCAGCCCATGGACAATGCTGTCCAAATTGTGGATGCCCAGACAGGTATACCCTCAAGAAGTATTATCAAATACCTGTGACCAAGAGGGGTCGTGCTAGGAATTACAGGTAGAGATGAGGTCTCCTTTCTGTCCCAAGGGCCAAGGAAGAAGCCGCAGGTGTGGAATGAGACCAGGAGGGTCCGGAAACCCATGTCCTTGTCCCTGGGGAGCAGTGCTTTCAGGGTAGCTTTCTCCTTTCCCGTGTATCCCCTTTTGCTCCTGGAGGTTTACTCTGGTCCTGACAGGGAGCCTCCCAAACTTCTCCACCCACCCTCCAATCCCAGGCCAAGTCTGGGGACTCCTCCTCCTTTAGCCAGCAAGCCACCATCTTTCTCTCTAAAGACTTGAGACTTTGGAAGATACCCTCCTACAACCAGCAGATGGCATCAAAACCTTCCACCCCTCATCTCAGGCACTCTTCCATCTGAGAACCTACCCGAGCCTCTTCAGATAGGTCTACAAAAAAGATGGGTGAGCTGTCAGACTTAGGACAGGATTATATCCAGGCTCTGCAATTTTAGAGCTGCATAACTTTGGCTGTACTGCTTCAAGCTTCTGGTTCTCGATTTTTTTCATCTGTAAAATGGGGGCGTTACTTGCCAAGAAGTCATCAGTGTTCACCGTGACATAAGTGTCTGGCACATGGAACGCATGCGGAAGTGCTTCCATAAATGCGAGCTATTAGTCTGACTAGAACAGGGAGGTTTTTCACTTTCCCACCAGGGTAGCTGATTGGCGCCCAGATGGGAGAGGAAGTCTCCTACTGGAGGAGGCAGCCGGCGCTGGTAGCACCACACGGCCAATGCCCTTTTAACATTGCACTGCTAGTGGTAGGTGCAGACAGTAGCACAATGTGAAAAGAGCTCCGGCCTGCAGCAGAGGTGTGCCGGCCCTGCCTCCTCACCCCTTCTCCCAGTCCCTGGCCCACTGAGCCTCCCTCTGCCCCTTCTCATCTTCACCACAGCTTTCCACCCTTCTCCTCTGTTCTCAGGGTTAATCTCTATTTTCTCTCCACTCCTCCTTCTGCCCTCTTCCTCATGTCCTTCCCGGTACTGAGACCACCTTTTTCTTCAGGCTTTGAGGTGGGGAACTGAGTCCATGGAGGCAGCTGCATACCTTGAGTTTGACATTCCATCTTTACAGGAAGCGACTGGTAGAAATCCTAGAAGTTTGGGGGACACTCTCATGTAGCTGTGTTTATCTGGATTTGTATCTCTGCCAGCTTCCGTTCTGGGAAGGAGCTTGCTGACGAGGACCACTGAGCCCTCTACTCTTCTCTACGCTAAAGTTCTCTCTCTTTTTGAGTTGAAAGGGGAGTTCCAGGCTTCCAGGGGACAACCTCAGCTGAAGCGTCAGGACCAGAGGGTGGGGGGACTATAGTCACAGCTCCCCAGGCAGCACAGAGAAACTTCCAAGCCTGGAGGTGAAAGCTGCGGGTGATACCTCATCCCTGCATCTCTGCTCAGAGGTCTTCAAAATCCATATTCTAGACGCAGCATGAAACAAAATGGTGGGGGTGATTCCCTCTCTTGTACTGAGCAGTAGGGATAGGCTTTCACTGGCAGTGGGATTAGAATCTGAGCTTCCTGTTTTATCCAGGGCCTCCCATTAGGAAGTCGTTGAGCTCACCTGTAACTTCTCCATCCTACCCTAGTGGACGGGGCTGAAACGCTGGATTAACAATCCCGAGACTGATTAAAACCCAAAGCCCAAAGACTGCCCTGGAGGGACACCTGGATAGCCAAAGGTTCCGAGCTCTAGTGGGGGGGGCGCTCTTGGCTACAGCTGTGGCCTCGGAGGCCCAGCTCCAGTTCTGACCTGGTGAACTGTGTGCAGCCCAGAGGGGCAGAAGCATGGGGTGATTCCTCGGGCGTGTTGAATAATGAAGGCCTCCGGGTGATGGGGAGGCCTGAGAGATGCCCTCCTCCCCACTCCACAGCCAACAGGAGGGACTGAGGACAGAATTCCAGTTGGGAGCTCTTCCTCTGGGCTTCCCCTCCAACCTTCTACCACCCCCTTCAGGAAGCAGGAGAGATTTCTCCCGCCCTCCCAGGCAGAGTTTGTTCCTGTAATCTGCAAACGCGGGCCCTGTCCCACAGTTTGCACAGTTCTAATGGACGGAAACTAAGGCCCCGCTAGGGTCAGTCACCAGGCCTCTCCTCCTGGGTTGGGCAAACCAGTCCCAGCTGGGAACTAGATCATGTCAACAGAGGGCAGAGGGGCAAAGACTGGACTGCCCAGCAAGCTTCAGGGCGACTAAGGGAAGATTCTTCACCAAGGCGTGCCCAGATGTCTCCTTGGGGTGGGAGCGAGAGGGGGCTGGGGCCAAGATCCCCTCAGCTCTCACACCCAACTCATTCCAGAGCGGGATTCCCAGCGATTCACCAGCCAGCAGGGCCCCTCCCCCACCTCGGGCCCAGGAGCCATCCCCAGCTCCTTCCAGAGGCGGTGTAGAGACCGAGGAGGAAATGGGGGAGGGGAGGCCCGGCTCAAGTTCTCTCCACTCCCCCTCCTCATTGGCCACCATCTTCCGGCCCCTGCCCCCCAGAGCAGCAGGGGATGGGGCCCAGCCTGTGGAAGGGAGAGAAAGGGCAGGTGGAGGGTTAGCTGGAGCAGCGGGGCCAGCGGCTGGCCCCAACTGTCTCCTCCCACCCCCTCCCCGCAGCCATGGCGACAGGAGCAGGAGACCAGGAGGGTCCTGAAAGCCATGTTCTGTGAATGGGATGAGAAGGGCAGGGGGGAAGAGGGGGGTGAGGGGCGTTCTCTCTCAACACCCAACTGTGCCACACACACACACACACAGACACACACACACACCTCAAGGCTGGACCACACACGTGCGCACACACAACTCCCAGCCACACTAGCTGCACAACTCAACCCTTAACTACACACTTAATCCAAACAGCAAGCACTGGAGTGTGAGCACACAGCTCCCCCACATCCCCACACCCCTTAACACCCCACAACTCCTTGCTCAGGGCGGGCCACACACACACACACACACACACACAGCCCGTAGGTGCAGCGCACAACTTCTCAAGATGCAGAACTCCCTGCTTTACTCCAGCCCTTCGGCCACAGCGCTTCCCTCTGAACACACCCGCCAAGGCCCCACACCCGCACACACACCCGGGCAAGGACAGATGGCCCAGCCTTAGTAGCCCAGCTCAGCAGAGCCCCCACCCCTCCCCACCCACCACACCCCCCACTGGAAAATGACAGTGAAGCCGCCCCAGCAAGGCATGCCTAGTGCTTCCCAGTTACAGTTGTTTAAAAAGGAAAAGATAGAAGAGATGCCCACCGAGTGGAGGAGAATGAAGAGGGGGAAAAGAAGAGGAGAGAAAGAGCCCCGACCACCCCCTCCCCTCCCCGAGAGAAAAAAAAAAAACGAAAATCGGTGGCGTTACCCTTTTGGGAGCTCCCGGTACCTACACATGGCTCTTCGTTACGTTCCTCTGCCTGCCACCTCCTTCTTCCCGGGCTCTTTCTCTGCCCTTCCCTCCCTCTTGGCTTCCCTCCCCGGCCGCGCTCCCCCTCTCTCACGCCCTCTCGCCCCCCGCCAGCCCCTCTCCCGGGCCGGGCTCGGATCCCCAGCGGCCGCGCCTACACCCGCCCCCCGGGACCGAGGGCCGGGAGCCGGGCGGCCGCAGCTCCCTCTCCGCCGCCGATCTGGCTCTACCCCCCTCGCCCCCTTTCTCCTTCCACACTCCCTGCCGTCCATCTTGAATACTTGGGATTCTTGAATGGAGCGAGCAGGATCCGCTCCCCCAAGCTCCCATTGGCTGTGGGTTAACCCTTTTGAAACGAGATCCTCCCTCCCATTGGCTGCCAGGCTCCCCTCTTCTCCCCCAACCCCCATCCCCTCCGCCTCCCAACAGTCCGCGAGGTCAGGGCGCTCCCAGGCGCCCCCTACCCTGGCCTCTCACCCCCACCATGCCCACCCCTGGACACCCCGCGCCCTGCGCTTTCCATCCCACTTCCCACAGTGCTGCAGGTGAAGACAGAGCCAGTTCCCGCCAAATGTGGTCCCAAGGTTGGGTTGGCAGAAACCCTGTTCCCAGATGCCCCTTGTGCTGGACTTGGAGACCTTGGAAGATGCAAGGGGTGCAATTTCCTGTCCCCCTCCTACCCCTGCTTGACTAGAAGCACCTCTCCAACAGGGAACCCACACAGCCTTTAGCTTCAACCAAGGGGATCAGAGGGTTCCTTGAGCATTCCTGAGCCTACCAGCCTCCAGGACTGGCCAGGAAGAGGGCAGCTCGGGGAAGATCTGGGGCTCTTCAGAGAAGCTAATTCCCTGAGTGCCAGGGGGCAGGTCTGACCCTAGGAGGAATGTGCTCCATCTGGATCTCTGCTCACTCATAAACACCCCCTGGGACCAGCCCAGCCACCAGGCCCAAGTGCTGGGCCCACTTAGAGGCCCTGAGTCAGGAGCCCAGAGAAGCATGGAGGAAGGAGGTAACAGGGAATAGAGCAGGGAGGCAGGCCTGGGGGTTGGGGCACCTTTTCTCTAGGCCCGGATCTGCCCATAACACGGCTGCCCAGGTCATGCTTCACCTTAGTTTCCTCGTTTACAAAAAGATCAGTCTAGAAGAGCCCTGTCCTATAGAAGTTTCTGTGTGAAGATGGAAATGTGCTACATATGTGTTGTCTAATACAGTCACCACTAGTAGCCACATGTGGCTCTTGAGCACTTAAAATGTGGCTACTGTGACTGAGGAACTGACTTTTTAATTGTATTTAACTTGAATTACTTTTAAATAGCCACATGCAGCCAGTGGCTACCCATGGGACAGCGCAGTTCTAGAATCCTTGTTGTCCTGCTGGTGAAGAACATTCTAGAATTCTTGTTGGGGGGAAAAAAAAATCCTTTCTTTTTGTCCTCAGGTACACAATCCTCCAGTTTCAAATCACAAATCACCAAGGGCATCAACCCCCAGATGAGGCTCAAATCCCTGCCACCTTTGTCAGGAATCCTTTCCTCCTGGCTGTCGTCTCTGTTCTGACAAGAGAGCTGAGATACACACACCCACGACACAGTGGAAGATTCGGGCTAGCTGGAAATTTGCAGGCTTGCCCAACCTTCTTGTTTTTTTTAAGGACAGAAACCAAGATATTGACGGGTTGAGGATGATGGGGGGGTTACTTGCCCAAGGGCAAGGAGCTGCTTATGTTCTCACAAGTTAAAAAGTACCCATAAACTTAGTGCATCTCTTTGAGGCTCTGCACGCCCCCACACACGTACATCATTAAGTTCATTCGGTACATGTACTTCTCTGACCCAGGACAAATGTGAACTGGAGTTGAAATCATCCAATATGGCTGATACCAAGGGATAGCCAGTTCCATGGGAAGGCCACATAGGCCCCCCAGGCAGCATATGAAAACCAAGAGCTCCTGGGGGTGCCAGATTACAAGATCATGGACAGCCCAGAGCCTGCTCCCTGAGTCCATGTGGTTGAGAGACACCCTGGTGGCATCCCACACCATGAGAAGAGGAAGCCGTGGAGCAGGTGAAGACTGCTCTTGGTTCACCCTTGGATTGACTAGGAAGCAGAATTGGCAAAGGGCTGGGGCTACTGGAGGTGTGAAGGGGCAGAGTGTCTAGGATTCTGGTAGCTACAGGCTAGGACTGCTGCATATGGGGCCCAGCCTAGCAGAGAGAGAACTACCACAGGAAGCTGGTTAATGGGACGCTGCACCAGCCTGAGTTTGAACAGTATTTGTCCAAATCTCACTTCCCGAGGGCCTCTGCCTGGGCAATACACTATGGGTGAAGGAAAGACACAGAGCTGCCTGGGGGATGGCTTTTGTCCTCAACATTTCTTTTTTTTTAAGATTTTATTGGGAAATTGGGGGAGGGGAACAGTGTTGGGGAATTGGGAAAGGGTAACAGCCAAGTTGTCATCCTTCAATCTTAGTTATGGAGGGCACAGCAAGCTCAGCTCCAAGTCCAGTCACGCCGCTCAGCTGTGTTCAATTAGTTGCGGGTGGGCGTAGCCACCATCCCATGCGGGAGTCGAACCAGCAGCCTTTGTAGTCAAGAGTGTGTGCTCTATCCCCTGAGCCAACCAGGTGGCAGCTCAGCTCTAGGTGCCGAGTTCAGCCTTTAGTTGCGGGCAGGCATAGCCCACCATCTAGAACAGGCAACCTTATTGTTAGGAGCACATGCTCTCAACAGCTGAGCCATCCTGCCACCTGTTGGCAGCTCAGTGGCAGTTCAGCTCGGGAGCAGCTCACTGGCCCATGTGGGAATCAAACCGGTGACCCCGTTGCTCAGCGCTCACACTCTTCAGCAAGCTCTTAACCAACTGAGCCACTCAGCTGCCCCAACACTTCTTTACTACTAAGTGAAAATTGTTAAATGACTTCTCTGGTGACAGACATACAAGGAGTTCAGAGGAGGAAAGAATCGCTCCCAATGGAGAATGGAATCTAAGAAGGCTTCCTTGAGGAAGTAGCAGCTAAGACTTGAAGAACAGAAAGAATTTTGACACAAGAAGACGGGAGAAAGGAGGACAAGGACATGCCAGGGAGGAAAAAACAACACAAAGGCTGAAAGGTGGGGAAAGGGTGGGATGTGTTCACGATGGGCTGGAAATTCAGTGGGAACCTGGGACGTATTGAAAGGAATAGCAAGAACGGAAAGGCGGGTTGGGACAGGTTGGGGAGGTCTTGAACACTTCCCTCTCGCCTCTGCTCGGCTCCGGTGACATCATGTTTCTTGAAGATGCCCTTACCCTTTTCCTTGCCAAGAGAACTCTCCCACCTCTTCATCCAGCTACCCCAGTGCTTCTACCCTCAGCTCTGGGCTGCTTCCACCTTAGTCTGTAGCCCCCCATCTGTTCCACAAGCATCCTTTCCAGGGCAGAGTAGACTCCAACTCCCCATCAGGGGATGGACTCTCCTTGGTCCCCCTCAACTCAGTTTCCAGTCCCTGGATTCTCCGTGCCCAGGGATGAGCTACATACACAGAGAGGGCTTTCTTTTTCACTCTCCACCTTTCAAATCCCTACTTAGCCCTATCCCTTCTCAGGAAAGTCGAACATGGAGGCCAGGAACGGCTAGACATGGTCCAACCTGTTACAGAAGTATAAAAAAAATGTACCCAGGAGCTATTTGGCTCCTAGCCACCCCACCCCACCTCCACGTTCTTCCCTCCTCTTCTGGGAGTTCCATAATGCACCTGGGCTTTGCAGTAGCCTCCCTCCCCTGCGGTTCCCACAGCAAGTGCAGGACCATTCTGGGGGTACCTCCTTTGCCTTCCTCCCCAGTCTCCAGAGTCCTACCCAGATCTCTATTTGGACATGCCACATAGAATTCTATAGTTGTGAGATGGAAAGACCTCTGCCTCTTGATGGACTGAATCAGAAACATTGGACAAGAGTTGCCTCCTTGCTTAAACATCAACAGAGGTTGCTCGGTTGGTGATCCCATGGCTCCTAATTCACTGAGGTGTAGAGGCCTTTCCTTGTGAGCCTCTTTAGTTCCCCCTCCTCCTACAATAAGGTGCCTTTGCATCCTTACCTTCCCCGCATCGCTCAACCGCATATATGTCTGAGCACTTCCTGTGTGGAAGGCTCTGGAATCATTGGTGGGAAACATTCCTGGCCCGGAGGTGCTCACAGTTGAGGAGTACAAGGCGGGCACACAAAGAGGAGGTCAGACTGCAGTGGCGACAGACACAAGAACCTTCTTTCTGAGGCAAACCCATTTCCCTGAGGTCCTGATCCTATTCTTGCATCATCAATTGCCCCATTGATTGCATCTCCAGTCCCTGTCCATGAGCCTAGAGCAAGGGTCAGCAAGCGACAGCCCACAGGCCAAATCCTGCCTCTGCCTGTTTTTTTTTTGTAAATAAAGTTCACTGGAACACAGCCGTGTCATTTAGTTCCGTACAGTCTCTGGCTGCTTTCACCCTACAAAGGCAGAGTTGAGTGGTTGCAACAAGAACCTATGGCCAGCAAAGCCTAGGACATTTACTAACTGGCTCTTTACAACAAAAGTTGGCCAACATCTAGATTGCAGGCAGTGTTGGACACTCTGATCTCAGAAAGATGTAATAGAACTCGAGAAAGGCAACTGAAATACCCTTGAGATGGGACTGCAAGGACACAGCCCAGACTTTTCCCCTCAGCCTACACACATGCTCGAGTCTTTCCACAGTCCACAATGAAACTTCTCACTATGCCAATTGGCTTTCTACATCTCTCCTGCATGACCTGCCCACTCTTAAACCCATGCAGTCTGGTTTCTGCCCCTAGTTTCCACTGAAATGGTTCCCACTAGGACCACCAGTGACCTCCTCCTCATTGATCCATCACTCTTTTCTAAATCCTCATTGCACACAACCTCTCTTTCGCATTTGTCTCCACTGACTGTATCAGTCTTGAAATGAAATGCCCACCATTTCTGCCTTGGATTGCCTCCTACCTCTCAGCTACTCCTTCTCAGGGCCCTTGCTGTGGGTCCTCTTCCTTCCCTCCCTGCCTAAATCTGCACGTTCTGCAAGGATTTGTCCTTGGCCCTCTTCTCCCTCCATACTCTCTCACTGGACAAGATCACCCATATGCCTGAGTTCTGCAGTCACTTCTATGTTGGGACCTTCCCAGTATATAACTTCTGAACTGAAGGTGCCCAGATTTCTAACAGACAGCCGTGACTTCTCTAACAGAATGCTGCATGCCTTACTGACCAGACAAGCTGAATTTGTTCAACATCAAACACATCTTCCCCCACCTCTGCCCTCACTGGATCACTTTTGCCTCTTCTTCCATCTGCCCCTGAATTGTTGCTGTTTTCAAGAGATCTGCCCAATAACGCTTCTCTCTTTGGGGGCAATTCCATCCATTCTTACAGTTTTGACATGCCTGTGTGTGCATCCCGGCCAAATCTACATCTCCAGCTATGTTTGCAGCTGCCTTCTTAGGTTCCCAAATAGATGTGTGAGGTAGACATCTGGTGCCTTTGCCTGCCCAGACTCTATCTCCCTTCCGGTAACTACACTTGAACTTTTCTTTGGGGAGACACCTGTTCTTTACTTTTAGTCCCTATGGTTGACATGAGGCTGACCCCGTCTGTCCCTTCAGGGGCAGTCACACAACCCAGGTATATTAGTTGTCTATCGCTGTGGAACAGATTAGTCCAAAACATAGTGGCTTAAGACAACACACATTTATTTTCTCACAGATTCTGTGGGTCAGGAATCTGGACAGGGCTTAGTCGGGCTCTCTGATTGTGGTCTCTCATTAGGTTGCAATCAAAGTGTCACCCAGGGCTGGAGCCTCATGTGAAGGCTCAGTGGGAAAGGATTTGCTTCCAAGATCACTTTCATAGTTGTTGACAGGATTCAGTTCCTCAAGGACTATTGGCCTGAGGGCCTCAGTTCTTTGGTGGCTGTTGGCTGGAGGCCACCCTCAGTTCCTTGCAATGTGAGTGTCTCCAGTATGGCCACTTGCATCATCAGTGTCACCAAGAGAGTCGGCTAGCAAGATGGAAGTCACAGTCTTTTGTAACCTAATCACAGAAGTGAAAACCCCTCAACAATGCCATATTCTATTGGTTAGAAGTAAGTTACTCAAGAGGAGGAGATTACACAAGAGTATGGTTACGAGGAAGTGGGATCACTAGGGGCCGACTTAGAGGCTGTCAACACAGCAGAGTTAGCCAGCTAAATCACAGTAATTTATTCAAGGATGGGTGTTCAATCAGAGTCTATCAGAATGAGGCCTGAGATATTTGCTGGAAACTTTGGGGAAGTGGCATTACTGGGGTTGTTATGCTGGTAGAAGAAGGTAAACTTGAAACTGCTGTTGATCATAATGGGGTTTATGTTATGTGGAAGAGAATGTGCCTAAAATGAAAACAGTACAGAACAAGAAGGCAAGAGATGAGGTGAGACAGATGCCTGATTATCACCTTTGATACAACCATGCCTTACAGCACAGAACCTCTCGTGTTTTTAATAGCTACGTAAATAAACCAAGACATTACCTCTTCTACTTACATTGGTTTCAGTTGGATTCTGTCACCTACAACCAAAAACTTCCTAATGAAATGCCTCAGAGATACCTTGGATTCAGTTTGCCCAAACCCAATTTAATTATCTTGCCTTCACCTTCCCCACAAACCTGCTACTCTTCCTAGGTTCTATTTTGCAGTTAAAAGCATAACACAAAAGCATAACACAAGGCTGGCAACCGTGGAGTCATCTTTGTTCTTCCTTATCTGTTGTGGAAATTGGAACAGCCTAACGTGGGTTGATTCTGTAGAACCATAGGAGAGATCTGCGTTGCAAAGATGGGGGAAGTCCTAAGGTAGCCCAGTGAAAAAACACGATCTTAAATATAGGTAGTAAACAAGTAACTCTAGATTTTCCCCCAAGTCATTAGGATCTTAAAGAATTTCTTTAGAATCACATGATTTAGAGGATGAGAATAGTGTATCTCACTCTCATATCAAAACACATCATAGACTAAAATGAAATTCTGGCAAACTGCCTGGTGAGCTTGCGGTTTGGAAGGCATCCTGGGCTGGATTTGTGAAAATATTCGTCTGTCTCTAAGGCAGATTGAAAGAAAGTGTGCTGTTTGAAAGTCAGTCATAATTTTTTATGTCTTTTCCCTTAGGGTTCCAATCATAATTCTAATCTTTACCTTTCCTTTCCTATGCCACCTTCATCCAAATTACCCTAAGCCCTGTGCATCCTAAGTCTCAGACATATCCTGTTTTCTCCATTCCAACCTGGCGTTTTGTATCACCTCTGAGAAACTTTTCTTCCGACCTCCACTCCATCAGAGTGTGACTCCATAGCTCACACCTCAGATCATTCGTTGGCCGCAAACTGCAATGGCTCCCTAGTACCCAGACAACGCTTCCTGACCTTTATTGGGTCATGGACCCTTTTTTAAAAAGCTGATGAAACTGTGGGTAACTCTTTCCAGAAAAATCTGTATTTTGTGTGTTGGTGTACATTCCAAGGGTATCGTGAACCCTCTGGAATCCATTTATATACCCTGCCCACCTGAAGACATATCCTCTCCCCTCCCTCCAAGTTAGACCTTCCAAACGAGAATACGTTCCAAATGCCTTAGCACGGCACTCAGAGCCTTTCCAATTTACCCCTATCTGCCCTTCTAGCTGCCCCTGGGCCCGGGGCAGTTAAGATTATTTGATGTCTGATTCCCCACCAGACCAAGAGCCTCCCTGAAAGCATAGACTGTGCCTTTTCATCTTTCCTTGTTGTATCTCCCCAGATGGAATGAAAGTTTCTCAGGACCAGCAATCAGAACAACCAGGTTAGTGCTGAATTGTTGGTTCACTGCTAGATTTCTTTATTTTTAAAATTTTTATTTTGTTGTGCTAAGAACACTGAACAAACACTGAACGTGAGATCTACCCACTTAAGACATTTTTTTACAGTGTACAATACAGTATTGCTGACCATCAGTACAATGGTGTACAGCAGAGCTCTAGAACTTACTCATCTTTCTTAATTGAAACTTTATGCTGGTTAATTAGTAATTCCCCAATTCTCCTTCCCTCCAGCCCTTGGTCACCACCATTTCATTCTTCGATTCTAAGAGCTTGACTGTTTTAGATATCTCATATAAGCGGGACCATGCATATATCTCTTTCTGTCATGAGCTTATTTCACTTAGCATAGTGTCCTTCAAGGTTCACCCATGTTGTCACATACCGCAAAGTTTCCTTCTTTTTTAAGGTTGAATAATATTCTGTTGTATGTATATACTATATTTTTTATCCATTCAATTGTCAATGGACATTTAGGTTGTTTCCACATCGTGAGCATTGTGAATAATAATGCTGCAATGAACAGCTAGATTTATTATTTCAAGCAGCAAAAGGGCTTTAGGGTGGTGGGCCTAGCTAATATGATGCAATGTCATATGCTCCAAATCTATATTTGGGGAGAATTCTGTTTTCAGTTTAGTGGACCTCATAGGTATAGGGACTTCTCAGGCCTGTATCATGATTTTGGTTTAGAAAATATAGGTCCTCCCTGGTGAACTCACCACATTCTCTAGTTACTGCTGCTGGATATCCTTTTTCGGATAGCTGGGAGCCCTTTGGGACCTCAGAGCAACTTAAAGAACTGGCCCAGTTGGTAGATTCCTAGGTGAGTTAATTGACCTCATATTATAGCTCTCACTCCTATGTCCCTCCAAAGTAGACATTCTGAGGAAACCTGGGGAAGAGAAATTTGTTCCTCCTGGCCACGTTTCAACATTCCCCCCACATCTTTGTCCTGCCCCTACCCCCACCACACACACACACACACACACGGATATTTCATATCACACGGTGGGAAGTGGAAGGAAGACGTTATCAGTCCATAAAAGTATACATTTTGGTGGGGACGAGGGACAAGGACTCTGTTTACCTTGTGTAACACTGTATGTCCAGGGCCTGAACAATGCCTGGTACACATTAGGCACGCAATTAATACTTTTTGAATGGATGAATAAATGAGAAAATGGGAGAAGTCACTGATCTTGGCTTCTAATTTGCAAATGTTTATCTTCAGAAAACTCTATGCTTTGTGGGCACTTGGTATCTTGTGGTGTCATCCAACCATAAGCATTGAAGGATGTGGGTTCTACTAGACATGTCAACACCAGTGAGATGACTTCAAATTTCGCCCATGTGCAATATATGCAGCATTGATAAATCAGATGCATTCATTGCATGCAAGGGCCTCACATGATGGTATCAACCTGCTATGGTTTGGGTTATCAGTTAAGACTTGATTCTACCTCATGACCCATCATGGCCACTCAAGCTCCAGCCAACATCTTTTATTATAGCCAACAGAAGGGAGGAAGGAAGACTGAAGAAGTGTGTGCTCTCTTTTAAGGAGACCTCCCCAAATGACCTATGATACCTCTGCTTACATCACATTAGCCAGAACTTAGTTACATGGCCACAGCTAGCTTCAGGGGAGGAAGTCTGTATTTCAGTGGCCAAGCTAAACATCAAGGGTTCTAACATAAAGGAAAAAGTGGGGCACATATTGGGGGAGACAGTTGACATGGTTGGGGAGGTAGTTTGACATGGTAAGTCTGGCCTTGCCAAACCAGAGAAACCTCTCTGAACTCATGCCCCCACTCACAGCTCTTATCTATGGAGTGATCGTCACCAGCCACCTGAAGGCAGAAGAGTCTGAGACACGGTTAGAAAGCATGGCTGCTGGAGTCAGATGATTCTAGGTTCAAATGCGTCTTTGGACCTCTCCTTTCTTCCCTTTATGAAGGGATGAAAACAATACCCACTGTGCAAGGTTGTGGTGAGTATTTTACTACTTGGAATCCCTTGGGACAGAGTTATTACCCATGAATAGTGCTGTGTGTGTGTGTTAAAAACATATAACATACAATTTACCCTTTTAACTATTTTTAGTGTACAGTAGTGTTAACTACATGCACATTGGTGTGCAACAGATTTCCAGAACGTTTTCATCTTGCAAAACTGAAACACTACACCTATTGAACCACAACTTCTCTTCTCCCTGTTCCCCCAGGCCCTGGCAGCCACAGTTTTACTCTCTAAGAGTCTGACTACTTCAGATATCTCATATAAGCGGAATCATACAGTAGTTGTCCTTTTGTGACTGGCTTATTTACTTAGTATAATGTCTTTAAGTTTTATCCATGTTGTGACATACGGCAGGATTTTCCTCTTTTTAAAGACTGAATAGTATTCCACTATATATATAGACCACATTCTCTTAATCCACATATTCTTTAGCCAACGAACTTTCAGGATGCTTCCACCTCTTGGCTATTGTGAAAGATGCTGCAAGGCTACTGCTCCCTATCAGAGACTAGTTAGTATCAGAGACTGGTTGGTATCAGAGACTAGTTAGTATCAGAGACTAGTTGGTATCAGAGAGTACTTCTCGCCTTTGTTTCAATATCCTTGTGTGTGTGTGTGTGTGTGTGTGTGGGAGGTCCTTCATGTTTTTTTTCTCTATATGTAAATAATTGTTAGGTTAAACATCTTAGGTGGAAACAAACAAGGTGGGTGAATGTGGGAATTCTATAGAAACTACATATCAACGAGAGGGAAAGGGAAAAGGCCCCCAGGACTCAAATCTATTAAATAGAGTGTAGATTCTCTTTAGGTGGTCCATTAGATAAGGAAAGACAATCCACAAGGCTGTCACATTGTATAATCACTAGAGCAGCTAAAATTCCAGGCTCCAGATGTTTACTGACATGAAAGGTGCAGAACCATCCCCCAGCTGTGACTGAAGCCAGCCATCTCTGGCATCCTAAATCCTGACCCAAGGATCAAAGACCTGGGGCAGCAGTGAGGAAGAAAGACCACCCAAACACAAATGTGTGATTTCCACGCTTAGAGGCAACCCGTAAAGGCACAGCCCTGGCTGATAGCAGCTATGAGAAGCAGTGCTCTGGGCTTCCTTTCTCCAGTGGTTTCCTGAGAAGACACGTAAAATAAGACTGACATCAAAGTCATCATTATAAAATAAATTCTTCACCCAAGTGTGGACATGGCACCCTTTGAATCAACAGTGTTTGCTGCACACTTATAGGCACAGAGGGTGTCAGAGAAGCACAGACTGAATCAGGTTCCCAAAGAGCTTCCTAGTGGTTGGAGCGACAAGGCAAATACTCACGGACATGGTACAGGAAACACCAGGCAATGCTTGTTTAGCATGGTGTTTGGAGGAAAGGTAGGTGCTCTCGGCCGGGAAGAGCAGAGAACATGGCAGAGAGATGGGGGTTTGCTCTGGACTTAGAAGAATGGCAGCAGTTAAATAAGTGAACAGGGTTCAGAAAGACATGTTTTTGTTTTGCTTTGCTTTGTTTTAGCCAATACATATTGAGTGCTAGCTCTGTAGGTGCTAGGCTGCGTGCTTGAAGCTGAGGACGATGACTAAAAGACATGGTGTCTGCCTTCCAGGAGGTTTCCCAAAGTATTTCAGCGGGCGGGGGAGCAGATTTTTCAAATGAGGCCCACATTGCCCTGGCCTGCCCCTCTGAAGGGGCCCCAGAGGCACCTCCGGGACACTCAGTCCCCGCAAAGCACAGCGTGGGGAGCAGGGCTTAGGCATTCAGGGCTGACAGTCTGACTGGCTGCAGCCCAGGTGTTGTCTCTGACGCTGTACCCTGGAGCCACCAACAGTCAGGCAAGCTGTGACCATACCAGCTTTGTCGGTCCTCCAGCACCCACTCATCTCACCCTGGCTGCCTGGCGCTGCGCATCTTCTGCTCAGCCCCTGACCTTTGGCCCTTGGGCTGGTGTTTGTTCTCCCACTGTGAGCCTTCTTCAGACTTTGGCTCTTAAACTGATTTAGGGGAGAAGATAAGGAGGAAGTGCAGTGGAGTTTCCAAGAGGAAATGCTCAGCAATAAACCAGCTCTTCGCACAGAGATGGTGAGTTAGGGAGTCACTGGCATGGAGTTGGATGGGGTGGGAGAAGCCCTGGGATCCCGGGATACACAAATAACAGACTCTGGTTTGAATATCTAGTTTTCCAGCTGGGCCACCCTGAGCAAACTATATCTTAGAGGCTCTTTTTCTTCATTTGCAAGTCTGGCAAAATAATACCAAGTCACGGGATTATTGCAAAGTTGCAATGAAATACTAAAAATGAAAGCCCGTATGGAGCCCATGGTAAAAGCCCAATTGAAAGAGTGTTATGCATGGGAGGGAGTGGGGGAGTTTCCGTGAGCTCTCAGAGTGTGTAGAGAGAAGAGCAGAAGGCTAGCTGCTCAGCCTGGGCATGCCCATGTCTGTGATTTTTGAGAGGATTGATGCTCAGCTAAAACTCGACTCCATACTCTGAGGAGCCATCAGTGGTCACTCAAGGAGAAATGGAGAGGAATGGGGGAGGGGGCTGGGAGGCCAGGAGGCGGGCTGCACAGCCAATCTGTCACTCCAGGATGATGGATGAGCCTATTCCATGGTTTGTAATTAGTGCTGACTGGCTCTGAGATTCTTCCCTTGAGGGGATGAGTGTTCCCTGCTCCTCCATGCCCGGAAACCTTCCTCAGGGATGGGGGCTGGGCTGGATGTAAAGTTTGCCCTGAAACTCTGGCACAAACTCTCAGAGGCTAGTGTGCATGTGAGTATATGTGTATATTTGTGACTTCTGTATCAGTGTGAGAACATGTCTGCATATATGTATGTTTCTAACATGTATATGAGCATGCACGGGTGCTAAGTTGCTAGTCAAAACAAAGATTAAATATGCAATGAGAGGAATACCTAAAATGCTAGACTTTTGCCTGGGTCACTTGAAGCTGACTTTCAGTTTCAAGAAGACACGTGACTGGTCCCTCTTAGTTATTCTGTCCTGAGGGAAGAAATAGCACCCCCAAAGGTCCCTGGTGGTCAAAGCAGCTCAGGACGGAGGAGTTGTCCCACTTTGCATACAGGTTTTTCTGGATAAGGGGAATTCCTATTTCCCCCACATTTCCTCCAGAGATTCAAAATTGTAGAGAGCTTTTGGGAAGGATGAGAATAATTTCAACGAAGGCTTAAAACAAAAACTATCAGTAACTTCTCTAAAATAAAATTACGTTGAGTGATGGAATCTAAATTACCAAGCACTGGGGTTGGCTCCCAACTCCACTACTCACGGCTGATGAGACCTTGAAGGAGTAGATTAATTGCTCTCTAATGCTTCGTTTTTCTTCCACAAAAAGGAGATGAAAATGGTGTGGTGCGATCACATATTATGTAAATTTGAATTATGCAAATGTGAAAAACTGCAAATCCCCCTAAATTTAAGAAAAATCATCAGGGTTGCTTGATTTCATAATTGGTGTGCCGAGTGGGTTGTAGGCCGTTTAGACTATTGCCGCATGACAGCGTCACTTGAGCTGCAAAAGCAAACAACTGCCGTCAATGTTCATATCCTGTGAATCAGGCTATTGTTTATGTTCGTCATCACTTCTGATCGTGACATTAATGACTAATGTGCTGTTATTTTAATATTCAACATTGTCATTTAAAATAGTTTCTGTATCCTAGAATGATATTATCTTAGAGTTCATTAAATGGTATGAGTGCCAAAAAACACTCTCCAAAATCAATAACTTTGTAATGGAAGTTAGATATTACAAGACACTATGAAAAAGCCCAAATAACTGTCATAACATGCCAAGCAGTTAACTCAGAAGTGCCTACTCTGTGAAACAGAGATTTTAGTATTTGGTAAATACAAAATAGCACGAAGGCAAAAACATTCTACAGAGGTTGAAGATTCCTCTCCCTACCTTTTATAATTATTCTTCTGGAAAATATAGTGTCAAATTATGTACGCATAAGTCTTGAATTATTCGATGTCTTAAGTAACATGTCCTTTTGTAAGGTGTCATCTCCCCTTAAATGAAATTATATAATCCATGAAATTCTCAGCCACACTTGACAGCTTGGTAAGTGTTCAATGCGTGTTAGATAGTTTTGCTGCTGTTGTGGTTCTCTACCTTGGCCCTAAGTGTTGGTAGGGACGAGGCTGGTTCCAACACAGTGTGGCTCAGGTCAGAAGCCTTCCAGAGTCCAGGCAGAACCTGAAGGTATTGATCTTTGGGACACAGTGGCTGAATGAGTGTGAACTGTAAACTTTGGAATGAAAGTTTAATCCCCACAGTGGTTGTTTAAGAATTTGGAACCTCACAGGAAGTTATGTGTCCAAAAGGCTATGCAAGACAAAGTTTCAACAGCGACACCATGTGGCAGCAGTGACTAACTGCAATGGACCCTTCCACCAGTGTTCTTTCTCAGGACACCCTCAACCAAACCACGTGAGAAGGATTGTGTCCTTCCGGAGGGGAAGCCGATTACTGGAACTTTTTCTATCCCAGGGTACTACTGCAGGGCAGGGCAGGGCAGGGTGGGAGGGCGGGGGGTCTTAGATATATGTGTGTGTGTGTGTGTGTGTGTGTGTGTGTGTGTGTGTCTNTGTGTGTGTGTGTGTGTGTGTGTGTGTGTGTGTGTGTCTATGAGTGTATGGCCCTCTGTTTCTCAAAAGTGACACGTGGCAGGTGGAAGAAACAGGGGTTGTTAAATTAAGTATGCCAGAGAGCAGAAAAGAAAGAGTAAAATTACATGCAAACAACTCACATAATAAATCGTTTCTAACTAATATTATGCTATAGACAAAAAGCTCTTGATTCTTTAAGGAAAATCTCAAAGCAGCAAGTTGCTGGGGAAAGTTGCTAATGCTTCCCTACAAATATGTAAGACCATTATGGCAGATTGGAAAAGTGGTCACAATTATTCAGGTTTTTTTATATCCATGCCTTTTGCAGAGTGACTTTGCAGGTTTTTTCTTTAAAAGTGGAGATTTTAAAAATCTAAGCCGGTCTGGTGACTTGCATTGGCCAATAGAACGAGACAGAGTGATGTTATCTTACCTTCTAGCTTCAGACTCAAGAGCGAAGTGCCTCTTGGGTGCCTCTGCTCACTTTGTTAGATCCGGGCCACCGGCATATGAATAAGACCAGACTAGCCCCCTAGAAGATGAGAGACCAAATGGTCTCTGATTCATCCCAGCCAAGGCCCAAGACATGTGAAAGAACGTCCAAGCTCAGCAGAGCCAAACCTCATCAGGCCTCCCAGCTACGCCCCCAGCTGACTACAGCAGCCACATAACCAAGGCCACCCTAAACCTGCCACCCACACAGGCTCAGTGACTCATGAGCTAAACAAATGTTTATTGTTTTAAACAAACAAGCCAAAAAAAAAAGTGACACAAACCGTCTTATAAGAAAAGACTCAGAACAGAACATATTTAAATGCTCTTCACTTCCAGATTTTCTCTTCTTCCAGGTGAATACAAATCTTCTCTTTCCCCCTACCTGGATGTGGTGCTTCATTCATTCACTCGATGGATTTTTTTTTTTTTTTAGTGTAAAGCACTTTAATAGGCTTGGTGGGGGCACATGGTACAGGGCATAAGATAAAACAGAACTGATTTATAGTTTGGTTTGTGCAGAAAGGAAATAAGCGTGGCCAAATAAGCCACCGAATACATTTGAATTCAGACATGGGATCACTTTACAGCTGTGTGACCTTTGGATAGTTGCTTAACCTTTCTGAGTTTTAGCTTCCTTATCGCACAACTAGGAATAAAGCCTGGCTTACAGCATGGGGTGAGGGAAGGGTCAAAACATTTGCAAAGTGCTGTGCCCATGGTTTGGAACCTCTTCCCACCTCCTGACTTTGCTGTCACATTTCATCATGGCAGGATCTCCCCCAGGAGTGGGGAGTCTTCCTGAATTCGGGAGGTGCATTTGCTTCCAACCGCTGCTCACAGAAGAATCAGTGTGGGACCAGCCCAGACAGGAATTTGCCATCTTCCCATCAGCCTGAGAGACTGTCTTTTGGAGCACTAAGAAGCGAAGGGCACACAGAGATCACTCTGCCAATCAAGACTGTGAAGTGGTGATCTCGCCATGGCCCCAGAGCTACAATTCACATCAGAGTGACTCTTGTTTGGTTCTCAGTTGTGGCTGGGAGACTGAGCTGCGAAGAATGCCTCTTCCCTGGGACCTGGCATCCTGAGGTTTTGTCCACATGGGGAGCCAGGTCCTGAAGTAGGAAGCCAGTGGTAGTAGATGAGTGACAGGGTAGGGGGATAAGTCACAAACAATCCTCAAACCCAGCGTTTTTTCCCCTCTCAGAAAACCCTGACCTCAACCAGAGCACGCATGAACTAGAAAGAGCACACTGGAAGCTTGGGTCACCTCTTATCTTGCATTTCAGCCTGGAACTTGGCACCCAGCCCAGGCCACAGAGAAGAGGACCAACCCAAATGGCTGAGAGCTGCCAGCCTGGCTGCAGAACCCAACTAGCTCAGTTACCGCATTGCCCCCATGCCTCGGTTTCTCCTTATCACCGGGGTATTCTGTGAGAGGGGGATGAGGAAACCAGATTCTGCAGGCGGCAGACGTCTCTGGAGTGGGGACAGCAGTGACGTGAGCATATTATCCTCATGGCTCTGATGGCCTTAAGGAAAACATACCATAGAAACATCTCGGGCAGGACTAGCGTGACCTAAGTGGAGACCCTATAGGGCAGATGCTTGAGAAATGTGTGTACTGATGGCCAAATCCCTGTGTCCTCATGGCGGGGAGGGTACGCGTACCTCTGGGCTGTTTGTGGCTGCCAACCTGAATGAGAGCTGAGAGCTGGGGGGTGGGGGCAAGGATGACAGGACCAGCAGCTCAAAGGACTAAAACCAGAAATCAGTCAGCACGTTTGGGTTTGGGGAAGAGAGAGAAGAACAGACGCAGTGGGGGGCGGAGAAAAAAGGAGAAATACCGGTAGACAGGGAATTGAGACAAAAAGATGGGATTAGGAGGAAGAAAGGGAAAGGAGGTAGAAGGGCTAAGAGATGGAGCCTCAGCGAGTCTGAGGATAAACTAGAAATGGGAAAACACACATTACGAGGCATCTTCAGAGATGAACAGAACACTCTGGGTTAAAACTGTGTCTTCCTGTCTGTCTCCCTCATCGAACTGTAGGTTTTGAAGGCAGGCACTAAAGTCATCTTTACATCCTCTGCGCTTAGTGCCGACACATGGGCACTGTTTGTTGAACAAATAAAGGCAGGATTTTTCAGACAAATAGATGACCATGAGCTTAGACTTTGTCATGCTTTCGAACCCCAGTTCTGCCGTTTCCTAACTGCATGACTTTGAGTAACACAGCCTCTCCGAGAATTTACCATAGAAAGTTGTCGTGAGGATGAATGTCTGCGAAGCTCTTAGCAGACGACTGGTGTAAGTTCCCTACAATGTTAGTTACTGTTATTAGCGTTGTCACAGACAAGGGAGATGGGGAGTTTGATAAATGGGTTGCATGAATAGCCTCCAATTAATGACTGTTGGGTCACTCTGTAGTGCCTTTCCGCTCAGCTCCAGGTCTGGCCATGCGACTTGCTTGCTTTGGCTAATGGGACAATAGTAAACTTGATGCAAGCAGAGGTGCAGAGGGGTGAAAAAGACGGCCTGTTTCTGACTCCCTTCTTGGAACTCTGTCACTGCAGGCTAGCCTGCTGGAAGGATGTAGGAGACGTGGAGGATAGCCAATGTGTCCCAGCGGAGGCCACTGTAGATTAGCCACCTCCCAACCAACCTGCCAACTGTTACAGATGTGTCAGCGAGCCCAAGGAATATTAGCCAGGTCCAGCCCAGATCAGTTAGACCACTCAGCCAACCCCGAGGCTTAGGTGAAATGATTGTTGTTTTAAGTCACTAAGTTGGAGTGACTCGTTACAAGGCAATAGCTAGCTGACACAGGGGCATGGTAGCCCTTGTCCTTTAAAACTGAAAGACAAATGAGAGGAAGTAATGGTCTGCCAAGTTTTATTTGTAGAGTCTAGTGAACTTGAACCAAAGAAAGCTGCAAAAAGTGATCTGGAGAGTCACAGGGAAGGGATGCTAGAAGCAGGTCCCTTCACCAGACCCTGAGGGAGCCCTTCAGGTGGAGGACCGAGGATATCCAAGGTGGGTGGTGGCTGGGGACAAGTCCAGGCAGGCAGCAGCACGGTTGTAACTGGGGGAGCTGAGGCCTGAGGGACAGGCCTGGCCCTAGCCTGGCTCCTGCAGGTCTCAGGCCTTGGGCTCATACACCCGCCCCATGAAGACAGGGAACTTGTGCTGCCTGTCCCAGAGCAGGAAGAGGAAGGGTTGCTGCACTTCGAAGATCCGCAAACTGCGGGCCACAGAGACAGCCGAGGCCGCAGCCGCCTCCACCCCGGTCTCTGTCAGCTCCAGCACTGTCTGGTGCTGCATTGCAGAAACCTGAAGATTCGGGTCTTCTGTCAGCCCGCACAGGTTGAGATCGTAAGGAAAGTCAAAGAATTCTAGGGCATAACCAGAAAAAAACAATGAGTCAATGACCAGCCTGAAACCCTCAGCTGTGGAGACATTTGTACTGAATTTTCTGGGTCGGTCCCAAGTCCCAATACTGTCTTCTTCCTCCTCCTTGCTTATCAAAAATATATATCACGCCTTCTGATCCAATTCACGGGATCCTCTGTCAGTGGGCCCATCTTCACTCCAACCACCAACTTCTTTCAAGTGGTGAGGGGCCTTGCCCTCATGCCCCACCCCAAAACCCTGAAAAGAGATGTCACTGTTTGCCAACAATGACTTTGGAAGTGACGTACTATATCAGAAAGAGGTCATTTGTTATCAGATGAGGTCATATACAAGAGGATGATATCATCTACTAGGACAGCGGTTCTCAACCTTCCTAATGCCGCAACCCCTTAATACAGTTCCTCATGTTGTGGTGACCCCCAACCATAAAATTATTTTCGTTGCTACTCTATAACTGTAATTTTGCTACTGTTATGAATCGTAATGTAAATATCTTTTTGTTTTCCGATGGTCTTAGGTGACCCCTGTGAAAGGGTCGTTCGACCCCCAAAGGGGTCGCGACCCACAGGTTGAGAACCGCTGTACTAGGAGGTCAAGTTCTTTAACAGAAAATGAAGTGATATATCTGGATGAAGTAAAAGATCAGGAGGTGAGGAGAAAGGTTAGGGATTGGCGTCTCTGTTGCATCTCCCAAACTCAGAAGCTTCCAGACCCTCTTGCCAGATTGCGTCTTGCATATTCCTTGCGGTGGTTGAGTGCTGTGAAATGTCTCTGGGGCAGAAGCATCCATGGCCCACCTTAGTCACCTATCCCCATGTCTATGTCACAATGAACCATGGTGGAAACAGTCGAGAGAGCCGGAGACCTGGATTAGTGTTCTGGCTCACTTCTAACGAGCCAAAGGACTGTGGCTAAGTCATGTAAACTTTCTGAGTCACTTCCTCAATGATCTGATGGGATAATAGCACCTGCCCCTCTAACTCCCAGCACTGAGGGACAACCTGAGATTATGGATGTGAAAAACACTCTAGACCGGGCTAACCCTATTTTAGGGACTCCCCTCCCCTTTCTCCCCTGCTGGCCTGGGAGCAAGCCCGCGTTGCCAGGGCTCACCCAGCTTCTCCATGACTGCCAGCATGTCCTGCTTGCTCTGCACTTTGATGAGGGGCAGCATCACGAGAGTGGGCTGGAACGTGGTCATCTCCAGCTTCTTCATGATGGCCTTCAACACAGAGGTGCTGAGAGCCTGCTCCATGTCTTCGAGATGGTGTTTGATGTGCTGGGGCACCAGGATCACCAAGCTCAGGTTGTGAGAGAGCTGCAGCTGCCCCACCTGGAGAACAAGAGATGCACCTATCAGTCTTCCTGCCCTGTGGGTCCGTCCAAGGCTGACGACCGTCAGTCTGCTGCCCCAGTCTGTGCTAGTTCAGCAAGCAGCAGCCAGACCTAGGCTTGCGGGGATGCCAGCGGGGTGAACAGTGCCGGTCTAACTGTTTTGGTGAAATGCAGGAGAATGAGCACAAGATTCTGCTCACACCTTGACTCTGCTACTGACCAGCTGTATAATATAGGCATGTGATGTGATCACTCCGAGCCCTGTTCCCTTCCTCTCAAGTGTGTTGTGCATAAAGTATGTAACGTGTGAAAGGCGTCACCAGAATTACCAGGTCAGTCCTTTTAAAGGATTTTGATGGCTCTTGACTGCCTATGAGATTAAGTATAAATCTCTTAGTGACATTCAAGATTGTGTACAAGCCGATCCCAGCTTGTCTTTCCCGTTGGCCATTAGGACTTTCCCTGATAGCCAGACAAAAGTGTGAGAAGTGCAGCACCCATGGGTCTAATATAGGGGTTCTCAACCCAGGGCGAATTTGCCCCCAGTGGACATTTGGCAATGTTTGCAGACATTTTGGCTGTCATAGCTGTGGGTAGGTAGAACAGGGCGGGCCACAATGCTACTGGCATCTGGTGGGGAGAAGCCAGGGATGATGCTAAATCCTCCAATGCCCAGGATAGTACCCCATAACAAAGAATTATCCAACCCAAACTCAATAGTGCCAAGGTTGAGAAATCTTAAGACTAACAGGATATGAGACTATCATTAAAAGGGCATTATCATTAAAAGGGTAGATGTTGAGATGGATGAGAGGAATCTAGACTACAGAATTCAATTGGGTGACGAAAAAATGAACGGAAACCAATCAATTGTTGGAATTTGAAAAAATGGCCCAGAAGAATCAGGTTGTAAACCAGTATCAACTGAAGAGCATGGACATGGGGTCCCTGTTGGAGGCTCCATTTGTGGTATACTCATTTGGGCAGTATGTATCCTTCAAGTCCTTCAGATGGACCTTGAATCTCTAACCAAAAAGTACCATGTTATGGTCTTGAATTTCCAAGCCAGTAACCTCAGCATACCTGAGCTGGTAAATCTAACCCCCTTAGTTGGGTAAATACTAGAGTCCCAGGAATATTGAGAATTAAGTATGGAAGTGCCAAAGTAAACCACCTCCATAGTATTAACACCATGTGATAAATTCAGGATAATCTGTGTTTATTATTTAAAATAGTGCTTATAGTTGTAAAGAGAACCAGACATGCTAGTTTTATGCTTTTAGGCAAAAAGGCATGAGATAATATCATTAACTTTGAGAATGATGTTGAGTGAAAGTTCATTTGTTCTTCAAATTTAATTTTCAGTTTACAAGTAGGCTTTAGGTGCTAGGAAGATATGGCCAAGTAGGTTTGTAATTCTGCCCTGTCAGGTATAGGACATGCTTAAAAAAGAAAGTCAAGTATAACGAATTTGTAAAGTATATTTTAAAAGTATACACATAAGCTCAAAATACTTATGGGAATATTAATTAACCATATTTGTATACTGAACAAATGGTTTAAAATTTAATCTGCTCAAAGTGGTTTAAAGAATAAATGAAAATGTTTTACATACAAACTATTATAAATAATGTAGTAAATTTGCTTAAAATTAAATTGCTTAAGGAAGACTTTGATTTTGAGTTTATAACACTATTACATTAAATGAAGTATCTGTTTAAAATTCAAGAAACTGTGAATACCGTTTTTTTTTGTGCACAAAACTCCTGCTCCTTTGGCATCAAAAAGACCTCACATTAGGGCTGGCCAAGTGGCTCAGTTGGTTAAGAGCTTGCTCAAGAGTGTGAGCTCTGAGCAACAGCGGTTCGATTCCCAGCCCAAGCTGAGCTGCTGCTGAGCTGCCAACAGGTGGCAGGATGGCTCAGCTAAAAAAAAAGACCTCACATTGATACCCACCCTCCATATACTCTGAGTTAGAGTGATGGCCTGAACATGCCATATATATTCACTGTCCTCTGACTCACACATGTGCTATTCTGGTTTTGTTCAATGGTTATGAACGGTCAAATTCACTGAATAGGGATGGATGAGTGGGTGGAAAAGGGCAGGAATGGTGAAAAGCAACCTCCTCCATGAAGACTTCCCAGCCTCTCATACTAACACCCTCTTCTGAATTCATTCATTCACTGAGCAAACATATCGTGAGCACTTATTATATATATGTGGCACTGTTCTGGATGCTGGGGACACTGTTGTACAAACAAGACAGATGAGGTCTCGGTTCCCAAAGAGAGAGATGATCCCTCAGGGAGATAGATAATATTATAATCAAATAATTGCAAATAACATAATTTCAGATAGTGATAAATATCATGAATATAATAAAACAGGGTGAGAAGGGGGGCTACTTTAAGGAGGGGAAAGGCCCTTCCACCAAGGTGACCTCTGAGCAGACCTGGATGAACAGAAGGAGCGTGTTAAGTAAAAATCGGAGGAAAGAAGGCTCTAGGCAGAGGGAAAGCGAAGGACAGCCCCAAAGCGGAAACAAACCTAGTGTGTTCCGAGACAGAGCCTTTACTTCTCAGCCTGGAACTAGGTCAATTGGGTGTGTTTCCCATTGTTTTCTGTCTCACAGGTCTGTGTCTTGGTCTCCTAATGAGGCGAAATATCTGATCACTGGGCATGAGACAGTTTACTAACAAGAATCCTCTGGGCTCCATATTCTGTCTTCCCTCCCTCCCGCCCCATCCACTGAAATTACGCTGTTCAATTTCTGCTAAGGAACTTAAGCCACTTAACACCCATGTTCACGCATGCTGACCACATGTATACACACACAGATATACATGTGTACACATACACACGCATGCTGTACATGCATGCATACGTCACATGCACAGCATAGAAACACAACTCACTTTTTGCCACTCAATGCAGTAGAGATGAGTGAAGAAACTTTAGAATCCTGCTTTCCAGCCTAAACTATACAATGCCTGCCTCGGTCAAGGCTGAAGAAGGGAGAAAGAGAAAAGACAGGGTGGAAATACAGAGGGAAGGAATAGAAATGATGAATTAGTAAGGGTGCACCCCAAGCTGACGGGGCCATAGCAGAAGAGAAATCAGGACACTCAAGAGACTCCGAAACAAGAACGGGAAGAGCCAAGAACGTACCTTGGCCTTCAAAGTTGGGTCAGTGAAATGGGCCACCGGGTACTTCTTACTGGACATCATGGGCACTTTCATCACAGAGGATTTGCGGTAAAAGGGCTCGTTCCTGGTTTTTGTTTTATCAAATGTTGTCTTCCACTTGGCTGGAGGAAAGGGGAGTAGTTACTCTAATGCAGGTGGAAGAGCTAAAATACCTGTTAGCAAGGGGTGGGACAGGTACCATGGGATGCAGTCATAGAACTTGAAGCCAGGAGGGGAGGAAGGACTCAGGATGGGAAGATGACCTGGTCCAGGGCACCCTTACCACTCAGGTAGATCGCATTGAGGAGGACAAGCTGGGTATCGGCGGGCAGGCTGTCTAGTATCTGTTTGATCTTGTTGTGGGTCTTCTCTGCCACCCAGGTGTTGACCAGGTCCAAATTGTCATCACTGTCATTTCCCAGGACTCTGGGGCCGCTGCCATACAGGCTCTGAGAGGCGTTCACAAAGGCATCCCTTATGACCATGTCTGAAGGGTGGGGAGCAGGTGGAGAGAAGGAGGCATGAGTCCCCTGAACACCCTCTCCCCTTCCAAGAGCAGGCTTTGAGAGGGAGCTTGTATCCCATCACTCTTTGTGCTCACTTCAATAAACACAGCGCATTGGAGCTGGGGTCCAGCCCACTCCTCATACCGTGGCAATGAGGCCCAGAGAAGGCAAACCCTGAACTGGGAAGGAAGACCTCCTCCTAGGCTCTTGCTGCCTCTGCTTGCCATGTGACCAAGGCTCAGCAAGATAACGCTGAGGTCTGAACTTCCGTTCGCCTGTACATTCCCTCTTTTCTCCCCTTCATTAAAGAGGGAACAGAGTCTACTTCCCGGCCTCAGCGGAAGTTTGTAACGAGACTTCCTGGCTTTTGCTCTCCAAAGCCCAGGTCCACTAAAGAAAATAGTGTTTGAAAGAGAAACGTTTCCTGGACTAAATAACTAATATTGAATGCAGCTGTATTTTCCACCAACCTAGCAAGACAGAGGATAAAGTTGATTTATAGCAAATAAGTAAATGCCAACGTTACTCAAATACCTCTGAGCCATATTTTCCCATCTCTAAAAAGAGGGTGTTTTTGTTTTTGGGGTTTTTTTTTTAGATAATGGAGTGATAGGTGAGTTTTCTTTCTCCCTTTCTCTTTGCTGTTCTGTATTTTCTCAGTTTCTCCAACGAATGAGTATTGCTTTCATAAGTTAAAAAAAAAAAAGACAAGAAAAAAAATTTCTCCTTATTTAAAGGGAGGGTCAGACTAGATCTGTAGTTTCAAACCTCATTAAGCAGCAGAACTATGTTTTCAAATGAAGTCATGTCTGAAGCCCATAATATAGAAGGGCTCTGGTTGAGGTTGGGCAGGAACTCAGAGCCCAACTGGCTCTATCTCCCTCTCACAGGAAGTGGCACCCCCCTCCCCACTCAACCTCCCTAATCCCCCACTCCCACCATGCATGACTCTGGAAGTAGATGTTAGCCTCAGAACCCTAGGGCTCCGGGGAACAAAACTTGAAAAGAACTGCATTAGATCATTTTGGAAGTTTATTGCTCTTATTACCTACTTAATAATCTAACACATGTAAATGACAACAAATTGATATAATACAAAAAAAAAAGTACAAAGACAGGAGCCCCAAGACTCCCCCAACCCAGATTAGCAAAAAAAAAAAAATTTTTTTGTTGTTTACATCTACAGCTCTCTAGCCTGATCTATTCATGAACTCATTCTAAAGAGAGTCCATGAATGCAAATGTCTCCCTGAAAGTCTCACCAGGGGGACTACCCAGCTCCTGGAGCCACCTGATATGTCTGCTGAGGTCCTTACCTGCTCTGCAGTCCATCCTGGATGGTTTAGCCCTAACACTCTCTCTGTCTTTTTTCCCCAGTTCTGGGTCCCCTCAGAATCCCCTCAGGACACCCTGCTGAGCAGCTGCCACCCCTCCCTGGGCACTCACCTGGGTTGTGGAAGAGCTGAGAGACTGAGGTAAAGCCTTTGGAAGTGAAGGCCTTCAGGGCCTGGTGGACACAGGTAAAGTCCTTAGGGTAGGAGAGGACGGTCTCCAGGGTTTCCTTGGTGCTGTTCCCAGCCCCTACAACAAAGGGTAGAGATGAGGGCTGACTGCAGGAGGTGTTGGGGACCCACCATTAGGGACCAGCTTTGAGGGACCAGGCTGGAATGGGGGGTTGTTGCCTGCTATGGAGGGGAGCACATTATCACCACAGATAGAAGCGTGGTTTTGGAAGACAATGATTTTTATCCCCCTCATCATTCAAAGCCTGGTCCAAGCACTATTTCACATTAACTATTATTGAGTTGGTCTGGGTTTACACGGGTTCACCTTTTAGGCAGGGACACTAGATCACTATTAAGAGGAGACAACAGAGAATCATAAAAGACATTGGATGTTCAATACCCTTTCAGGTATTCATTATTAAATATTTATTGTATACATCTTCTGTACAGTAATAGATAAAACTGATTGAGCACTTACTTGCTTCCAGGCATTAAAGTGATTCTCCCATTTTATGTCATTGAATCACAATAACCCTTTTACATAAGGATAATTACTATCCCCATTGTGCAGATGAGGAAGCTGAGGTTTTAAGAGATGAAGTGATCTACTCAGTTTAAGACCACAGAGTTAATAAGTGGAGGATTGAGACAGGTTTCAAGCCATATCTTTTGGGCAATAAAGAAATTAACTCAAACCCATCAACTAAAATGTGCCTCTCAGGGGACATTTGGCAAGTCTGAAGACACTCTGGTTGTCATATCTGGAACGGGGCAGGGTGTTGCTGCCAGCATCTAGTGGGTAGAGGATATTAAGATTCTGGTACTCCAGAGGAAAGGTTCTTATATGCTCACTGTACTACTGTCTCTAGTAGCCTTCCTGGAATTTCTCCCTTGGAGTGACTGTCTCCAGGGCTTGCAGCAATTTGTGCCATTCCTAGGGTAATTACCCCCTAGGACTTGACACTGATCCCTCAGGAAGCCACAGAGGTTGCCATTTTTTGACCTCCCACCAAGCCAGGCACTGGGCTATCTGCTTAACCTTCTGAGATAAATACAACCATCTCCATTTTACACATGAGGACTCAGGCTCAGAAGGTTAAGTTGATCTGCCCAAGGTCACACAGCTAGGAAGCAGCACGATTCTACTCTACATCAATCACTTTCAGTTTCACCTCCCTTATTGTCTTACCTTGAACCATACTTGGTGGCTGGGACCTTGTTTTATATGTTCCCGTATAGTCCATAGGGTTTTATAAGCAATAGTGCCTATTAATCATCGTTAAATGATGAAAATGAAATACATGAATGTTCAAGAATAAAAAGATTACTACTCCCCCCAAAATGTAGCCCATTTTTACAGCTTCCTCACTGAGGCATAGCTTTGTAGGTATTTGGGTTGGGGAGAACATACAACCTGGAGAGAACTCAGTCAGGTTCTTACCAAGCAGGACCTGAGTGAGCAGGCTAGCGATGCTGAAAGGGGAAAAGACCATGTTGGTCTCAGCTTCCTTCACTGCCGAGAAGGCGTGGTAGAGCTTCACGGAGAAATCCATCAAAGCCTCACTCAATATGGTCTCTGCTGAATGATTCTCCAAGTCTGGGCAGGAAATGACAGGTCCCGGGCAGAGGGGCCCAGTAGTAGGCTGGCTAGTTGGTTGGATGGGTTGAGTGGTGGGCTGGGTGCAGGACTGGAATGTGGGTGGCAAGGTGGAATTGGCTCTTAGGGTGGTTGAGTTGGTTGTCGGCATGTTGGAAGAGCCTACGGTGTGTTGAGTGGGTAGATTCCTGGGGCTCCCTTCCTCTGAGGTGTCTTGGCTTTCCCCTGGCCAAAATTCCTCTGGATCCGTGGAGCTGTTGCTGGTACCATTCAGATTAGAGGAGGCTGTAGCCTGTGGTTCAAGAAACTGAGTTCCATTTTTCTATGAGGCACAGTCCCCTCAAACACTCAAAGCAAGAAGAGAAGATGGGATGTGGACAACATCCTGTACCTGAGAATAATTCCTGAAAAAGCCTGGTGGGGGAAGGGCCTGTCCTGAAGCCACCACCACTAAGTCCTTCAGAGAGGGGTCAAAGCAGGAGCAGAGTGGGGGTGGCGGCAGGAATGTTCTCTGCAGGAGGTGAGGACCAGGCAAGGAGTCTGTTATTGCTCCAAACTTTGGAGCTGAGAGTCAACAGCCATTTATCTACGTTCTTGCAATTAAAAAAAAATATCTGCCCATCTTGGCTTACCTGCCTGGCCAGTATAGTTATTTGAGCTCGTGGCCTTTGATTTAGAACAGTGGTTTTTCAGATTGTAGGTTGAAACCCATTAGTGGGTATTGAAAACAATATACATTCTAAAAAGGAAGGAAGGAAGGAAGGAAGGAAGGAAGGTAGGAAGGAAGGAAGGAAGGAAGGAAGGAAGGAAGGAAGGAAGGAAGGAAAGAAGGGGAGAGGAAGAAATAGTATAGACCAGTGGTTCTCAATCAAAGCAATTTTGACCCCCAGAGGACATGTGGCAATATCTGGAGGCATTTTTGGTTGTCATAAGGGAGGGAAGGGGGGTGAGAGGAGGACTGAGATGCTACTGGAATCTATTGGGTAGAGGCCAGGGACACTGCAGCACGTCCTACGGTGCACAGGACAGCCCATCATAAACAGGAATTATCCAGCCCCAAATGTCCACAGTTCCCAGCTGAGAAATCATGCATTATCCCATTTCACTGATCAAAGAAACCAATGCTGAGGCATATTCAGTAACTAGCCCAGGGTCTCACAGAAGCAGGATGAAGTAGGAGTCAAACTTCGGTCTGATTCTCTCGGTCCTGGCTCATCACTACACCTGCTGAATCTCAAAGGGCACTGCGGTGCCAACTTCTACACACATGAACACACAGGCCAGAGTAAGCATCCACCTTCTCCTGGGCTCAGCCCTTCCCCCTGACCTCCCAGACCATAGGGACCTCTCACTGCGATTAACTGCCACTCAGGCCCAGGTGTGTTTGCTACCACTCACCCTCGGGTTTTCACAGGCTCCAGCCTTGGGAGAGCCTGTATCTCCGCAGCCAACCCCCTATCTGGTAACTCAGCGTCCACAACAACCCCTCGCTTGTATATCACAAAATGCTGTCCTCCATCTCCTTGCCTTCTTTGCTCCTTCTCCTTTATTCTCCACTTTATACATCAGGGCAGTTTGTCTCGGAGAAGTGACTTGCTAAGGCCACCACGGCTGGTACGTAGCGGGCCAGGATTCGAACCTAGGTGGAGCTGAGTCCCCACCCCACCCCCACCCCGCTCTTTCCAGGCTCTCTACGAACGCCACTGCAAGGATCATACTGACTTGATCCTGACTCTTCTCAGTCTCCGGAGTCCGAAGGGTTAACCCTCAGCCCCCCGCCCCCACCCCACGAAGGGGCCACTCACCCCGGCCAGCAGCAGCAGCAGGAGGGGGGTCAGCGGGGTCAGCCTGGAGGCCATCTGGGCAGCGACGTCAGGCCGGACCTGTGGAGCCAGCCAGCGTCGAAGTTAGTTTCAGGGCGCCCCGGGGGCCCGCCCCCATTCCATTCCAGGCCCTAAGCCCTCTCGGCGAATGTCCTCCTCCTCCCTTTCCCGGCCACCTTCTCCCTGGCTCCTCCCTCTGTTTTGTTTTCTCCAAACCGCTTCCCTTTCCCGGCACCCGCGGGCCCGGCCTTTCCCCCCCAGGCCCGGGTCTCAGTCCATCTGTTCCATCCAGGGGGTCCTGCTTTAACCAAACAATGAGGCCAGAGGCTGGGGGAGGAGAGGTGGTCCAGAGGGGGCTGGGCACGACAGCCCTGGAGGGGAGAGGGGAGAGGGGA
>NW_017731932.1:404761-411820 GCF_001890085.2 Hipposideros armiger
CCTATAGAGACTGCAGAGATAAAAGGGGGCGGGAAACTGGGGGAGATAAAGAGAGGGATGAGGAGACCCACCCTCCCACCCCACCCCCAAGAACCAAACCTGCTCCCAACTCCTGGTCACTGGGTAGCTGCACTGCAGACTGGGTGGATAGTCCCACAGGGTCAGGGAGGGTAGGGTGTGTGTGTGGTGTGTGTGTGGGGGGGTGTCGGTCTTTTCTATTGGCTGGCCCAGGACACTGCCCAGTTACAAATTAAGGATGATTGATCTCTGGTGTGAGTTCCCGTAAATCACGATGGGTCGGGCCCCTTGGTCCGGCTTTGGGGGTCGGGCCAGGGATTTAGCCGGGAGCCCGGAGGGTAGGGAAGCTTGGGTGCAGCTCTCAGCTTTACACAACGAAACTTACCCCCCTTCTTCATGGGTCATGATAAAAAAAACAGCACAGACACAAAATGTGCTCTGTAGTTGACATGCAACCAGCTTTTCGGGAATTGCTCATCTGCTGAGTTTCCAAGGAACCCTTTGGAAATAGGCCCCATTGTGCCCCTTTGATATTTAAGATACCCAGCCTTGGAGCATTTCTTGTCTGGCCCATGATCACCCTCACTTGGAGATAAGCCTGAAGTGGACATAATCTCCTGAAGCCCTAACCTGGTCCCTGGCCTCCCCTGTCATCTGTGGGTGTGCTGCTTCGCCTCTGGGCCATCTGGAATCAGTGCTTCCTTCCCTGTAATACAGAGAAGGAGTCCCAGGCACCCAGCCCAGCAAGCATTAGCCTCAAGTAACAAACAAACAAACAAACAAACAAACAAAAGAAACCCGGAAAGCTGCGGTGTGTGTGTTGGAGGGAGCAGTAGCAGTGGCCTGGGAATTTCATTTATCTGAAATTCAAATTTAACTGGGCATTCAGTATCGTATTTACTAATAAATCTCATATCCAACTCATAACTCCTTTGACAGGCAAGACAGTCTCTGATGACCCAACACAGCTCTAATGTTCTATGATCTCCCTGCTGGGCCTGTCCTGTTTGGCACATTCAGGAAAATTGGCTGCTAGCACTGCTACTCTAAGGTACTGACCAAGGACAGAAGTGAGAGAGGATGTTTGTGTGTCTCCTTGGGAGTCTCTGGAAAACATGCATAAAGACTCTACACCTTCTTTGCGGGTGCTTCATTCCCTGTGGCCACTTGGGAACCTCCTAAACTGTGGGGAAGTTTCTTCACACCAATGCCATGTGAGGAATAGAGGGACAAAATAAAATGGAGTCACTATAGTCAAGCTGCTAAATTACCAAAATCAAATAGGATGAGGTACAAGGAAATGATTCTATTTTTTTTTAAGAACTTTTTTTTTTAAAAGAAATTTTATTGGGGAACAGTGTGTTTTTCCAGGACACATCAGCTCCAAGTCAAGTAGTTGTCTTCAATCTCGTTGTGGAGGGGGCAGCTCCTTGGCCCATGTGGGAATCAAACCGGCAATCTTGGTGTTATGAGCCTGCGCTCTAACCACCTGAGCTAACTGGCTGCCCCATGATTCTATTCTTGTTTTAACTGGCCTGGTAACTAAATTTTTGAACTTGCCAGTCCTGTGTCAATGCATCAAACCTTCAGATAATGCTCTGGTTACCCCCTGAAGGACTCACGTATCCAAAGCACCTGGCACCCAGCTGGCATCCATCATCCAGACTGCCTGACATCTGACTGATAATTGTCCTGGACCAATCCTAGGGCTAAGAATGCAGGCCTGAGTATTCCTAAGAAGGCACTTTTTACTATAAGAACTCAACTTTTCTTTTTCCTTCAGAACACTTCTGGGTTTTTTGCCTAGCTGTGATCCCAGATTGCAACCTCTAAGATCCTCGAATAAATCTTTATCACTTATTTCTAGTCAAAGCTTCCAGACTCTTTTTGGGTTTGTTTGACACATGGTTGGAGCAGCTGTACACACAATACCACTTCTCCATCTCCAGGGCCCAAGCTGAGGGCCTCGAAGACACATAGAGCTTATGGGTTCTGGAAAATGGGCCAGCCAAAGAAAAAGAAGGTGGTGGAAAACAACCTCCCTTATCCTCTTATTAGTCCTCATGACACATATGAAGTGGGTGCTAACATGAGTCCCATCTTAAATGAATTTAAAAAAAAAATGAGGGCCGGCCGAGCGGCGTGTTGATAAAGAGTTGGCTTGGGACACCAGAGGGCACTGGTTCGGATCCCACATATGAGGGCCAGTGACACTGCCCTCTACAGCTAAGATGCTGAACAACAGCTCAACCTGGAGGTGGGCTGCCGTGAGTCTTGGGTGACGGCGTAGGCTGCAGCCCCTGCTGCAGTGGGTTGCCATGGGCTACCGTGTGTAGCCAGCAGCCAGCGTGAGTGGCCAGCAGCCGCCATGAGCGGCCGTCCAGAAGCCGGTGACTGATCTGCCTGTCTGGGAAGAGCGCAATGATGGTGCCAACTTGGGCCAGTGAAGCAACGTCCTCCACAACTAGATTGAAGAACAAATCGACAGCAACTTGTCTGTTCCCCTTCCCCGAGTTCCCCAATAAAAATCTTAAAAAAAAAAAAAAATGAGAGTCACACAAATTAACTGATTCACTCACCCAACACAGCTAGTAAGTGACAGAGCCAGGATATGGACCAAGTCTGTTTGACCCTGAAATCCTGTATTAACCCCTGTAAATTACTGGCATATGCCAAGGGCTAGCCTAAAGCAGGCAGCAGAGTGAGCATCCTGTGGTCAACTGCAGGAGTCTGATGCTCTGTGGAGCAAGTCGCAGGGTGGACAAGGCCCAATTGAGAGGTTTTCCCAGCCTGTTGTTCTACCTTCACCAGCTATCTTAGCTCTCTGGCCAAAGCCATTCCTGCTCTCCCAATATTTAGAGGGTGTCTCTGCTTTGTGCAGTCTCTCCTGCCTAAAAAAGCTGAGGCTTTCCCTGACTGAGACACTAGCACTTTTCTGCTGGAGGTTGACTTAATTGAAGTGTGTGAAGAATTTCTCCTTAGCGTGGGTGTTCAGATAGTCCATCAGCTTAGATCTGTGAATCCAGTCCTTCCCCCACCCCTGGGGACCTTCTGTGCCATGAGAACTTTCCGTCTGGTGGGTGAGGAGGGATGACAAGCCCACAGGGACCTCTTCCCCTATGTTGTATGTATACATGGCTTCTAACCCCCGGGGGGTTTCCTGGTGTTGAACAAGGTTCAAGTTCTCCCTAAAGCTCTTTTTGTACTTAGAGCATTTTATCAGGCTTTTCTCCCACATAGGTCCTCAGATACTGAAAGGTACAAGCGGCTGTGAGTCAACGCTTTCTCACAATCTGTATACCTATAGTTTCTCCCCTGAAGGAAAATTAGACAAAACTTGGAAATCAGGAAAATGAATCAGGGGCAGCTGATTCTCAGAACACAGAGCATCATTCAAGTGACAATTTTCTCAGTTTTCCCACAGACAGTGCTCTGGTAGCACTCTGGATGCAGAGAGAAGTTGATTGGTTACAAAGAATGCCTTGGGCATGTGGGAGCTAAAAAAGTAATAGCTTTCCTCCCACCTTCTATGTTCCTCTAGCTGGGCTAATAATCAAATTAACAGACATATTAATAGGAGAAAATCAAATATTTAATACATGTTTATGGGGAATTCACATAGGCATGAAAATTCCAAAGGCACTGAGACAACATTGGGTGTATATGACATTTTTGGACAAAAGAGAAACATGGGGGACGGGATATTAGATTTCAGAAGTGAGAATGGGTGGGTTACAGGTAGTTGAGGAACAGCTGAATATGTGTGGCAGGAAAATTCTTTCTGGGCAACTCAGAAGCAATGGGACACTAGCTAATGGGGTTGGAGTCTTTCTGGCTAATGCTGGGGTGAATTTTCTTAAGGTGATTAAACCAATCCTCCCTTCCCAAGGCAGGTTTTTCTACCTGAATCTCTTGGGCAGGAAAAGAGTGGAGGGTCAAAGGTTCTTTCTGAGTCTTTTGTTTCTTAATAAACAGCTTAAAATCAATATCCCAAAAAGTAGCTTCAAGGTGGAAAAATTTTGGTTTCCTTCAGGCATTAGAGCTCAATCCTCTTTTTAGTACAAACTGGCTGAGAAATGTCATTCAAGAGAAATAAAATTTTCTTTGACTTCTTACTTACTATGGCTCAGGGCCCAGAGTCGATACTGTCAGATGTTGGCCTGCCAAAATAGGTACGACAAAAATATTTTTTGTCTGGTAGAGATGAGAGTGAAATGGAAACATTTGGAAAAGACGATAATGATAACTCCAAAGTTTATGGTCTTATTGGGCAGTAGCCAATTTGGTAGCTAATTTAGCTTTGTTATTCTAGCATTCTCTTTTTCACTGAGAGCATGTGCGCGTGCGCACGCGCACACACACACACACACACACACACAGAAACACACACACACACACACACACACACACACACACACACACACACCAGTTTCTTGCATCATTCTTTGAACCAGCTTTGCCATCCTGATGTTTGTCTTAATGTCCTCACTGCATGTTTGTGTGAGAATGTTTCTGCCATTCTGAGAACTGTGGTTCGGCTTTCCCTGTTGTGGTGGGGTTATGGATGCTTTGTGAGTCAAGATGGACTGAACCTTGTCTCCTATTTCCAACAAACATAGTCCTCTCTGGGGGGAAAGCTCAGGTTTGGCAGCCGTGAGTGAAGAGGCCGTGGGGGCTCCTGCCCCCTAACATCTTTACTCATTGCTTTTCTCACCAGTCTGTCTCACATGGGTTCTTTCCTGCTCAAATTTCCAGGGACCAATCCTCCCTGGGAACTTACTAGAATGTCTATGTTCACAGGACTGTTCTGCTAAAGACCCTCTTCTCCGATATTAGCACTCCCATGTCCAGTACAGCACTATTCACAATAGCTAAGATGTGGAAACAACCTAAATGTCCGACAGATGGACAGATAAAAAGAATGTGATATGTGTATACAATGGAGTACTATTCAGCCTTAAGAAAGAAGGAAATTCTGCAATATGAGACAATGTATTGGACCTTGAGGACTTTACGCTAAATGAAATAAGCCAGACATAGAAAGACAAATACTATATGATTCTACTTATATGAGATACCTAAAATGTTCAAATTCATAAAATCAAAGATTAGAATGGTGATTACCAGAGGCTATGGGGGAAAGAGGTTCTGGGGAGTTATTAATCAACAGGCATACAGTTTCAGTTAAATAAGACGAACAAATTCTAGAGATCTGCTGTACAATATTGTACCTATAGTCCACAATAATGTAGAATTAAACTTTGTTAAGAGGGTAAATCTCATGTTGTGTTCTTATCAAAATAAAACAAAACAGCTCCTCTCCTTTTCATCTTCCCTCAGTCTTCTGGTAGGAGGTGGGTGAGAGACAAAGAGAGGAATTAGATTCCAATTAATTTTTCAGACACAAACCCCCTGAACCCCACACTCACAGCCTATTTGAAAACCCTGGAAGGCAAAGGAATACAGAACTTTTCTGGGTAGATCAGAAACATGCAATGACTCTTTATGAGTGTTCTAAATGGGCTAATTTCTTTCTAAGGAAATTTTATATTATTCTGTCAAAATTATCACTACAATGTCATATATATGTTTTGTAAAAATTTTCAGACAACCCAGACATTTATTAAATGAAAAGTTATTTCAAATAAAACTGCTGGTAACAGTTGCAAGTGCATTCTTCCAGACACTCCTCTCTATAAAATTGTATATGCTTCTCCCATACATATAATTATTCTTCTTCCACAATTTCTTTTTTTACTTAATGAAGTACCACAGGCATTGCTCCATGTCATTACAGGCAGCTCCATCTCAGTCTTCCTAACAGCTGTATAGTATTCCATTGTATGGCTGTACCACAAAGCATTTTTTTGATCTCACAGTGAGAGATATTTAGGTTGATTTCCAACCCCTCTAACTGCATGCTGGTTCCAGAAAGCTCCCTCTTGCCCGCCCACTTCTGTACTTCTCACTCAGCAGCTTACCTGGGTTCTCTGCCACATTTCTGTATCTGACCTTTGACTCCACCTCTTTGGATAGAAAATCCAGGTTTGGACTATTTACTCAGCTGTGAATGTAGTCCCCTCAGATTGTGATTTCTTGTTTTGAATCTTGTTTCGAGATATCTATCTATTGAGAGATAGCTATCTATCTATCTATCTATCTATCTATCTATCTATTGAAAAAGAGAGAGAGAGAGAAAGACAAAGGTCAGTCTTTGTTCTAGTAAGGCCTTCAACTGATTGGATGAAGCTCACCCACATTATAGATGACATCTACTTTATTCAAAGTCCACTGATTTATATGTATATATGTACACACACACACACCCTGTTGGTTCTGCTTTGCTGATACAGCCCTGAACTGAAGGCTCAGTATGATGCACTGCCTTGACAACTGGTAAAACCAGTGAAACCGGAAGGGCCTTTAATGGCCTCACTGCAAGCCCCCTCCCCGCTTTGCTCCCTTGTATTGCCAAACAACCCTCCTTATCAGGGGACCAGGAAGAGTTCCTGCTCACCTCTGAGCACTGGGTTTTGGCTCCCCGCCAGCCTGCAGAATTATTCACACCAGCCAATCACTTACATCCTCCATGGGAGCCAGGGGGCTGGAAAGCCTGCAACCCACAGCCCTGGTTGCTCACTCTGTTCCTGAGGGCAGCCTCCACGTGGCCCTGTGTGGCAGGTGGTGACCTCCTCCCCCCTCAGGATGTAAGTCTGTGTGACTAAGAAGCTGATGTTGGTCTCATCTGTGCCATGTCAGGTGTCATGTATTCAGACAGCCTCCTAACTATTGGGAAGGAAAACCCCTCCCTCACCAATGGAATGAATAAGAGGTGTTTAAAACGAAAAGTTACTATTCCATCAAATTCTCTCCCAAAACCTGGTATTGCCATAATTTAAACTTTTAGCCAATCTATTAATATCTCATTATGGTCTTAATTTTTGTTTCCTTGATTACTAATGAGATTGAGCACTTTCTCATGTTCATTGTCCATTTGGAGTTTTTCTTTTTTTTTTAAAAAGATTTTTTTTTTATTGGGGA
>NW_017731932.1:411880-498651 GCF_001890085.2 Hipposideros armiger
AGTCTAGTTGTGGAGGACGTTGCTTCACTGGCCCAAGTTGGCACCATCATTGCGCTCTTCCCAGGCAAGGCAGTTCAGTCGCTGGCTTCTGGATGGCCGCTCATGGAGGCTGCTGGCCGCTCACGCTGGCTGCTGGCTACACATGGTAGCCCATGGCAACCCACTGCAGCAGGGGCTGCAGCCTACGCCATTGCTGGCAACTCACAGCAGCCCAGCTCCAGGTTGAGCTGTTGTTCAGCATCTTAGCTATAGAGGGCAGTGTCTCTGGCCCTCATATGTGGGATCCAAACCAGGGCCCTCTGGCGTCCCAAGCCAGTTCTTAACTAACGCGCCACTCGGCCGGCCCCATTTGGAGTATTTCTTTGGTGAAATACCTTGTGGCAGAAACTGATTAGATTTGTATTCATCAAAGTATGGTAGTTTCGGTCCGGCCGAATGGCTCAGTTCATTAAGAGTTGGTTTAAGAGCGCGAGCTCTGAGCAACAGGGCTGCCAGGTCGATTCCCACATGGGCCAGTGACACTACGCCTGAGCTGAGCTATCGCTGAGCTGCCAACAGGTGGCAGGATGGCTCAGCTGGTGTAACAACAAGATTGCCTGTTCGATGGGGGGCTATGCCCACCGGCAACTAAAGACTGAACTCAGCACCTTGAGCTGAGCTGCCGCCCGGATGGCTCAGTGGATAGAGCGTGCGCTCTTAACTACAAGGCTGCTGATTCGACTCCCTCATGGGACGGTGGCTATGCCCACCCACAACTAAGATTGAACACAGCACCTTAAGCTTAGATACCACGATCTCCACAACGTAGACTGAAGAACAACAACTTGGCCGGTCCCCTTCCCCAATTTCCCAAAAAAATCTTTTAAAAAATAAATAAGTATTGTAGTTTCCTTTTTCTCCTGGCCATAGAGTGAGACTGCGTTTCCCATCTTCCCTTGCAGTTATGTGAGCATGCGGCTGAGATCTAGCTAATGGAGTGTGGGTGGAAGTGACATGAGCCATTTCAATGCAAGACCTTGCATATTCTCCCATCCATAGAAGCTCTCTTTTCTCCTCCATCTCCTGGCTGGATGTGGATGTCCAGGGTGCCTTTGGAGGCCATATGTTGAAGACAGCCGAGTGCCTATCAGCCTGGGTGTCTGAGTGACACTGTGGAGCAGAGTCTCTTCTGATGGGAAACATCAATTTTGGATTTTACCTGACCAAGAAATAAATTCCTACAACTTCCACTGTATGTCTACCTTAGCTGACATTTCTCCATTCGGCCTTTTTTTTTTTTCTTTTTTGGGCCTTTTCTTTTGACTTAGGATTCTTTTTGGATACAAGTCTTTTATCAGTTATATATTATATGTTGCAAATACATTCTATCCTGTGGTTTGCCTTTTCATTCTATTCTAAATACTGTCTTTTGAAGAACAAAATCTCTTCATTGCAATATAGTCAAATTTATCACTCTTTTCCTTTATGATTAGCATAGTTTTGCATTTGTTCATAAAGCTTTTCCATCTGTGGTTAAGAAAGTATTCTCTTTTTTGTCACGTAAACTTTTTTTTGAGCGGAGGGGCTTTCATATTTAGGTTCACAATCCACCTGGAACTGATTTTTTTGTATGGGTGAAGTAGGGGATACAACTTCTTTTTTTTTTTTTCAGTGTGGATATCAAATTGTAACAGCATTATTTATAAGTTTTGATATCTGGTAAACCAAGTCCCTCCACTTTTTTCTTCTTCAAGAGTATTTTGTTCTTTTTGATCCCTGCATTTCTATATGTGTTTTAGAATCAGTTTGTCAGGTTCCACAAAATAAAACAAACAAAAAACTGTTGGGATTTTGACTGGTATTACGTTACATCTATAGATTTGGGTGAAGGGAAGACTTGACAACTTCACAATAGCAAGTCTTCTGATAAGTGAATAGATTATAGCTTACCAGTTACTTGGGTCGTTTTTAACATCTCTCAGTATAGTTTTCTTTGCAGCTGTATTCCACTTGTTTTTGTTCATTTTTATTCCTAGGTACTTGATATATTTTATGTTATTAAACACAGTTTATATTTTACTTCTATATACATACATTATTACAAATCACTTTTGTGCCCACTTTCCCCTTTCTTCTGTTTGTTTTATCACTGCCCTAGCAGTCTTAGATGTTGCATATACTTTTCAGCTCCAGGTACCCTGAATTTGGATAGGTTTAGGTCTTCAATCTTAGATCCTAATTTGAACCCTCTATTTCCATTACAGTTCAGTGTGTGAGGACAGATGGTGGTAGATTAACCTTTCATCCAGAGAGTCTAGGAAAGGTTGATCTTTATCTATATCCAGGCGATTAGCAGGTCTTTCAGTAATATCTCCAGAATAGCTCCAGAATCCACTCACTTCTCTCCTTCTCTAGGGCACACCCCAGTCTAGCCACAATCATCCCTCACCTGGACCACTGAAAAGCTTCCTAACTGGCTTCTGTGCTTCCACACTGCCCCTTCCATGCATTCTCTATTTCACAGCCAGAGCTGCAAAAATATAAGTTGGTTTCCCATGGGCTTTCTCTCCACACTGATAACAAAACCTAAACTCTCTAGCCTGGCCTATGAGACTGGTCCAAGCTGACCTCTGCCTCTGTCCAACCTCCTCTTATATTATTCAAATCTTTTATTCCATCTCCCTGCCTTTGACAGTTTCTAGAAGATGTACGCTCCTTCCTGCCTTTGTTCTTGCTGTTCCCTGTGTCAGGATTGCTCCTTCACTTACTTTCTGCATGGCTGGTTCATCCTTCAGGTTTGAGCCTTTAAATGTGCCTCCTCAGAGAAGACTTTCTGACCAACCTCCCTGTTTTTCTCTACCAGAGTGTCCCTTTGGTTTTCCTCATCAGATTTGTCACAAGAGGGACAATCATTTTGTTTGCTAGTTGTTCATTTGATTATTATTTGTCTTCCCCACTAGACTGTGAACTACATGAGGGCAAGGGACCATGTTTGTCTTGTTCACCATTCTATCCCTGGTGTTACTGAACTAAGAGGGGATCGTTCATATGCCTGAGAGCATCAAAGCCAAATGACACACAAACAGGGGTTTGCAGCAAAGAAAGTAAAGGTTTATTTAAAGAAATGGCACCAAGCCCGGAGACACAGGTGAGCTAGTGCTCAAAGACACCTGGCTCCCCGATGGTGTGTAGGTTACAGATTCTATACGGCAAAGTCACAAGACACCATGGTTAGGAGTTTGGGGTCATGTTGGGAGCTGATTGGTCAGACATGAGGTAAAGGTAACGAATCATTTCTTCAGGTCCCCAGGACAGTTCTGAGGTCTTTTCCGATCTCATGGGAAAGTAGCCAAGGGGTCGTTCCACCTTCGGGCTCAGGAGTCGAAACATAACAGGTCAAGATGTTACCTTTAGCCTGCCAGAGGTCTGGGCCTTGTGACCATTAGTCAGGTCAGGACGACTGTCCTCTGCTGCCTCAGGGGTTACTAATCATCAGGGAGACAGGTTAGGTCTCCGTGGGACATAGGAGAGACGGGGAGGGATATAATTTCTAGAGCTAGGATTTAAAACTAAATTGAATCAAATTCCCACGGACCCCTGATTTCACTGGCACATCATACTATCCTCACCAGCTAGAAGATATTCAATAGATATTTGTTGAATAAATGGATACATCCTGCCTAAGCTAAAAGACAGAAGTCTGAGGGCAGGGACTCCTAGATAAACCACTGAGACTCTCAAGTGATTGTATGTAATGAGTAGTGACAACCATGTACATGATGTACATGTCTGGGTGAGGAGATAGGTGAATTGCTTGGGAATGAACCCAGAACAAAAGTTCTTCAACCACTTAGCGGAAACTCAGAATTCCCATCAGTTGGTCCCTTAACAATTCCATCTTTCGGATCCCTCTCCACCCTTCATCTGAGTAAGTGAAAGGAATAGGACTACTTACAAACAGGAATAGTGGGTGTTAAAAGAAGCACACCAATTGCAAACTTGGTTTCCTGCACACTTCTGTGTGGCCAGGAGCTAATTGTGGGCTAATGTGGGGGTGTCCTTGTGGGTCAGCGTCAGAATTCTCACCTGCCATGTGAAAGGCTCAGATTTCACTTTCAGTCCATGCAACTTCTTTTTAGCCCACCACATGACACACAGCACAAACTCAATAGATATTTATTGAATGATTGATTCACTGAGCAAGGTCCTTTGATATTGGCCATCAAGGACACAGATGAAACCATCCCACTGTGCCTCCTAGCACATCCCTCCCTACAGGCACTTCTGACAGCTGCTTCCAGGGGACTGGTGGCGCCTGTTACTTCCTCTAAATAACTGATCAGGCTAGGAGAAGAGAGAGACACAAAGATGGAAGCAGGGGTGAGGTAAGGGAGAGAAAGCCCTCCCTCAAATGCCAGAGAAAGAGCTGTGCCAGGAGCACAGTAATTCAAGTCTAGGGCATGTTCTTCATCCCAGCCCATCCCCACACCCCAATATACTTCAGCCATGTTTTCCTTGTCGCTGTTAACCCTGGGTTACTTTCATTTTCCCACTAAAAGCACTGTTTTATAGGGCTGGCTGAGCGGCTCAGTTGGTTAAGAGCTCACTCAAGAGTTTGAGCTCTGAGCAACAGTGGTTTGAGTCAGCCCGAGCTGAGCAGCCGTGAGCAGCCGTGAGCAGCCGTGAGCTGCCAACAGGTGGCGGGATGGCTCAGCGCTAAAAAAAAAAAAAAAAGCACTGTTTTATTTTATTAAATAAATAGAAATTTAAACACTAACATGCATTGCCTACATTTATATATGTGCTACAAGAAAATGATCTTTTGGGCCGGCCGAGTGGCACGATGGTTAAGAACTGGCTTGGATGCCAGAGGGCCCCGGTTCAGATCCCATATATGAGGGCCAGTGACACTGCCCTCCACAGCTAAGATGCTGAATAACAGCTCAACCTGGAGCTGGGCTGCCAGGGGTCGCCGGTGACAGCGTAGGCTGCAGCCCCTGTGGTAGCCAGCGTGAGCGACCAGCAGCCGCAGTGAGCAGCCGTCCAGAAGCCGGCCACTGATCTGCCTCGCCCGGGAAGAGCGCAATGATGGTGCCAACTTGGGCCAGTGAAGCAACATCCTCCACAACTAGACTGAAGAACAAAAGGACAGCAACTTGTCTGCTCCCCTTCCCCCAATTCCCCAGCATTGTTCCCATCCCCCCAGTTCCCCAATAAAAATCTTTAAAAAAAAAAAAGAAAATGATCTTTTGGTAAATTTTTTTTAAAGATTTTATTGGGGAATTGGGGGAGGGGAACAGCATTGGGAAATTGGGGAAGGGGAACAGACAAGTTGCTGTCCTTTTGTTCTTCAGTCTAGTTGTGGAGGATGTCACTTCACTGGCCCATGTTGGTATTATCATTTGCTCTTCCCAGGTGAGGCAGTCGCTCGCCGGCCATTGAATGGCTGCTCACGTCGGCTCATGGCAGCTCACGAAAGCTCTCGCCTGCTGCCAGCCAGCCCCACTGCAGCCTATGCGGTCGATGGCGACTCATAGCAGCCCAGCTCCAGGTCAAGCTGTTGTTCACCATCTTAGCTGTAGAGGGCGCAGCGTCACTGGCCCTCAAGTGGGATCCAAACTGGGGCTCTGCTGCTCAGAGCTGGCTTCCCAAGCCAACTCCTAACCAACGCACTACTCGGCTGGCCCAAAACTTTATAAATATTACAAATAGGTCTGGACTGATGCTTTCTATCTAAATCCAACTGTATTCTGTCATCGCTTAACTTCACCCCTGGGTTAACTCAGTCAACCTAGCATTCCTTTGGGATTCAAACTGTAACTTAACCTACACATGTAAACTAGCCGGTTACCTAGCATAGATTAACCTTTGTTTAGAGTTTAGAACTTTGCCTCCAATAACCTGTAAACTCACTTAGATCACTCTGAAATTTATAAGGTTTGTGTAATGCTATCTTGTAATTTGCTGAAAGTTTCACAGAAAGACCAAGACTGAGTCAAATGTTTATCCATACCTACTCTATCCCTAGTGTTGATGAAACACACTAGAACTGTTGTTTAGCAATAAGCCCAAGATGTTTTGCAGGACCAGGAGATGAACCAGCTGAAACTGCTTGGGACCAGTTGGAGCAGCCTGAAAGACCCTCCAGTGACCTGCTCATGAAGTTTCCTCATTATACCCTCATTATAATACTAACACCTCCACCTGTAGTGAATATTTCCGCCATTTTTGAACATGCGATGTATGTATAGCCATGTTTCCTGACTGCGCGTGTGCTGAAATGTCCCCAACTATACATGACATTATGAAGTCTACCTTCATATTTATGCATGGTTTCCCCTAATAAAGATGGATTCCATGTTTTGTTCGGGGACTCACTGCTCCAGGAATGATCCCCGGTGTGTCCTTGTTGCTGGCTTGCAATAAAGTTCTTTCCCATAAAGCCATTTCGGAGTTGTCTCTTGGCTGGCAACTACTGAGCATTAGGACTCCATTTGGTCTGGTTACAAAACGTGCTTGAGTCTTTCATTTAGTCAGAAGCTTCCTAGGGCCTTTGGGGGCCATGCTTCAGGCAACGGTGCAGCTCGGGCCAATGGCAGATGCTCCTAGCTCACAGAACTACACTTTCATCTTCCACCACCATTCTAATTTTCCATCCAGATAACTGACCCTGAGAGCTGACCCGGAAAGCTGGCCGCGTTGGTGGATTCAGCTCTCCTGCGAGGCCTCTGGACTCTCTCCTCAGCCTCTCCTCCATGAGGCAAAAGTGGAAAAGTGAGAGAGAACAAAAACCCTGGGGGGATGGGGTAGCCAGGGCCCCTTCTTTTCACCTCAGGATGTGTCAGCTGATCAGGAGGATATGGTTACCTGGGTGACAAGAGTCAGTCCTCAGGCCTTTGAAGAGGCTCCTGAGACAGAATGCTAATTTGCTTTTCTTCAAAGCTTCCTCATTTCTTTATTAGTATTATTATTTGAACAAGGTGCTGTTGCCTGGATTTAAAGGGACTTTGTCCTTTCTTGGCCTTTCTGAATGGTAATGAAGGCAGGGTTCTGATGGAAAGAAAACCCAGTTCTGAAGTTATTTCCTCATGGGGTCCTCTGGGAAGTTGACTCCCCAGGTCTCAAGGCTTGGCAGCAGTGGGCTGTGGGGGTAAGTCCTGCATCCCCTTGCAGGTCTAAGGTCAGGGAAAGGGTCCTGGAGTGTCCTGGAGGAGCTCAGGGTCCTCATTATAAGTGTCCTGAGGGGTCCAGAAGGCTTAGGAATTCCAGTCCTGGCCCTCACATGTAAAATGGACACCTTTCATTTTTGCTATATTCTTACACACCCCTGTTATGTACTTTCATATTTGCTGTGGACTGAATTGTGCTCCCCCGCCTCCATTCATATGTCGACGTCCTAACTTGCAGTGTGATTATATCTGGAAATAGGGTTTTTAGGAGGTAATTAAGGTTCACTGAGGTTGTAAGGGTAGGGCTCCGATCCAATAGGACTGTGGCTTTATAATAAGAGGAACACACACACACACACACACACACACACACACACACACACGCCCTCACCCTCCATGTGAGGACACCAAGAGAAGAGACTGTCTACAAGCCAGGAAGAGGGACCTCCCCAGAGCTCCACTAAGCTACTCAGACTTCCAGTCTCTAGAACTGTAAGAAAATAACTTTCTATTGTTTAGGTCACCTACTCTATGGCATTTTGTTATGGCTGTCTGAGCTGACTAATACAATATTGTTTAATAGACTCATTTTGTTTACTTGAATACATCATATAAAAAGGAAACTTGACATCTCTGTGAATGGAAAATCGGTAGCCTTCACTAGCAATAGAATGAATCAGGGCCTCAAGCCCAGGATACTTTTAGGGCCCTACAACAATGCTTTCATTTTAATTCCTTTTAAAATTTACAGAAGAAAAACTAAGTACAATAATGAATCCATCTGGATTATATTCTTATTTATACCAATACAGTCATAAAATGTAATTTTTAATCTTTTTTTTCTTCTTTTTTTTTTCATGGAGAAAGGGACCTCCAAGGCAAAAGTGCCTAAGGCCCCTGAAAATCAGAATGCAGCCCTGGAATGAATGTACCTATAAAAGAAGCACGCTGAGGAACTCAATGCTTGAGAAGAAAGTCTAATAGTCACACTGAATTGAGATAGAGAAGGACAGGGCGACAACATATTAAATTGACAACCAAACCTGTCATTTGACTAAATTGTTACTTCAGATGAAACTTGCTTTACTTTTCCTCTTGTATATTGTTTTCTGTAGAGTTGCTTTTGTACAGATTATTGAGCAAAGTTCATGTTTCAGAGAGTTGCTGTGGCTCAATAAATTTAGGCTCTGCTGTTATCCACCTTTCTAGCAGTAAAACTTACGGTATTATAAAAGCCAAGAAAGAAATATGCTGAACAAAGCTACTGGGTTTTAAATTCAGTCCCCTAATGTAGTCATTCTAACAGGATTATTGGATTTAGGGTGGGTGCCCTGGTGATGCGCCTGAGCTTTGTGTGATCTGCCTCAAGGCTACGATCTGGGGAGGCAGGAGATACACTCTGTGCTGTGTCACGTCAGGAAAATGTCCTTTTGGCTACAGCTAAACGACAGGACTAACTGCAGATTCCCTAAGAAGCCAGCTACAGAAAGCCTGGGACACTGCTGTCCTGCAGGCAGCACTAAAGTAGATTTTTCAGCCTCTTCAATACCAAGGCCAACCTTACTGGTTGAGATCCATACGGGGAGATCTTAATGGGACCTTCTCAGCGAATGGAATCAGAGTCCTTCTGTAGTGAGTGATTCTGAAGCAGTCTTTTCCTGGAATAATAATCGACCTGAAGACAAAGTTTACATACAGATTTTTAGATACATATATATACATGTATGTATATGTATGCCCCTATACTTGGGAGATTGTCATAGTGTAAATCAGGAACAGCCCTCTCGTTAGGGATAATCTCGTAATAAAACTCAGAAAACAAGACAAAAGGAATTGGCTTCCAGGGACCTACACCTTGCTGCCCATAAAAGTGTTGATTCATTTTCATGCTTTTTATGATTTCTACACTGGCAGAAATTTTCATACTTTCTATGTTTGGTGTTTAAATGACTCAATTTTTTATTATTAAACAATAGCACATTTGAGTACATTTAGAAAATAGAAAAAGCAGAAGTTGCTGTTGTGCATTGAAGAAGCAAGCAATGGCATCCCAGTCATTTCCTTGACTGTCGGTGAGGTTAAATATTTGCATTTTTTGAGTAGCTGTGTTTCCTCTTTGATCAAACGTTGATGTCCTTTGTCTTTATAGTACCTATTGGAGTTGCTTTGTTTTTCATATCAAGTTATAGAGTCTCTTTATATAATAAATATAATTTAACTGGCAAAAATAATAAAAATAAAGAGACACCATGAAAACAGAATGATGTCACTAAGTCCTAGCTGATTCCGCCTGCTGAAATCTCTGTACCTCCTTCCTTCTGTGCCTCCACATTCCTTGTTAAAAAAGGGAAATTAACGTGTTAGGTAAGACTGACTAGCACCAAACTGACACTTTGTCCTTGAGAAATCAAGAAGGATCAGAAGAGACTGAAAAAGGAAAAGCTTCCTCAATCTGTGATTTATTGTGGCTTAGTACCTCCTAAACATGCTTGACACACCCCTTCAGTGGGTTAGTCCCATACGTGGGGGTCGCTGGATTTGTTGATGATGGAGACAACGATGATCATGTTGATTATTATATTATTGTGGTCCAGGTTTTTAAATGAGTGCTTACTCTGTGTCAGGCCTTGGGCTAAAATTTTGCATCTTAAAATCTCATGTAATCCTGACAAGGACTTTGGGAACAAGGTATTGTTATCTCCATTTTATAGGTAAACTAAAGCTTAGAGAGGTTAAGTAACTTGCCCCAAATCACTTAGAAAATGTCCAAGCTTTAATCCAGGTCTGATTGACCCCGAATTCCATGTTATTCACCTCTAGGTTATGCTTCCTATTTTTGTTTCCCTCTTTTAATTTTCTTTCAAAAACATATTGTATTTGTTTATAGTTTTGAATGGATAGTTATTCACATCGTAGGAAATTTTAAAAGTACACAACAGTGGAAAGGAAGTCTTTTTCCTACCCCATCCTAAGACACACCGAATGGATAAACCACTCACCAGTTTCTTAAGCATCCTTCCAGAAGAGTCTACAACTCGTTAAAGATAATTTTCAGAAAAAGGCAAAATCATGACTCTCGTACAGATATAAAATGGATACATGTTCAGGACTTCATTCTACTCATTAAATCAACAGGGAACCAACCAGGCAGATGCTGGAATCAAAGAGAACCTGAAAACAGACACATTTGTAGATCAAGAGAATTGAAATGAACATGTAAATAAAAGCAAAACTGGTTTTTCCATGGGGTGGGGAAAAGGAAGTCAATTGAACCTCTGTTGGACAGAAAGAATTTGCATGTCTATTAGAATTATTTTGCATGCTACCAGTTACTACAATTTACAGAGTTGTACAATACAATAATATCTCAAAGATGATGAAAGGCAGACAGCCTGAAAAAGATGTGCTGTATGTAGGCAACATTTTTTTCCCCTCCTAAATGGATAACTATTTCATCAGGCTCTCAAGTACCCTCCAGGTTAGTCTCTAACATGCAAACATAAATGTACAGAAGGTGCCAGAAAAATGTATACACATTTTAAGAAAGGAAAGCTGTATTAAAATTGTAATACTCAATGGGGCTGGTCGAGTGGCGCGTTGGTTAGGAATTGGCTTAGGACACCAGATCTGAGCAGCAGGGCCCTGGTTCGGATCCCACATGCGGGCCAGTGACGCTGCCCTCTACAGCTAAGATGGTGAACAACAGCTCGACCTGGAGCTGGGCGGCCATGGTCGACGGCATAGGCTGCAGCCCCTGGTGCAGTGGGCTGCTGTGAGCTACCATGAGTGGTTGGCAGTCAGCGTGAGCGGCCGGTAGCTGCCATGAGCTGCTGTGAGCCACCATGAACGGCCGTCCAATGGTCGGCAAGCAACTGCCTCACCCGGGAAAAGCGCAATGATAATACCAACATGGGCCAGTGAAGTGACATCCTCCACAACTAGACTGAAGAACAAAAGGGCAGCAACTTGTCTGTTCCCCTCCCCCAATTCTCCAATAAAATCTTTAAAAAGAAAAATTATAATACTCAATATACATTGATAATAAAAGATTAATAGAAGTCATGTTTGACTTCTGCAATTACAAGAGGTGCTCAAAGTGGTTACCATCAGCATCCAGACACTTCTGATTATGTCAAACTGCTGCTTGAGCAACGTTGATCAAAGGGTCCACTTGTATACATTTTTTGGCACCCACGGTATATACTGGAGTCTATAAACACACAGCTGAGGTGCCATATTGTTTATGGTGTCTGAAAAGTATTTTTTCCCCTACCCTTTTTCAGATGGTCTCTGTGACCCCCTGGCAATAACAAGAACTGTCCAAAAGGAAGTCCTGCCTCATCTAAGGGTGGGAGATGACAATTTTTCCCTGTGAAGTCCCTGGAAGGCTCCTGACCAGGAACCAGGCAGTGTCAGACTTTCCAGCCAGGGACACTTCCCTGTTTGCAAAGGCCACAGCCGTCATAAGGCATGAAAACCCCTGACCCTGGGGAAGAAAAAAAAAGAGAGGGTTTGAGAGACAGGAAGTTAGCAAGTGCAAAGAGACTCCAAAGCCGGGGTTCCTTACAGGGTTAGGCAGCTGAAAAAAGCAGGTGAGGCTAGGCAGGCCCGCAGAAACGGAATGTGAGGTCCGTGGTAAACCGGAACCTGCATTCCTGCTCTAAAGGAGCAACCCTGACTGGTGGGCTCCAGCCAACCATTGCCATGACGGGTCATTGCCAAGTCTCATTTTTTTTTTTTTTTAGAGAACCCAGGAATATAAATTTTAATGCAAAAACCTTTCAGTTTTAAAGAGAGAATATCGTTAAAGTAAAATGTTATTCATTTTTGAAGAGGTAGTTTATTCACATCATTCAAAAATTCTAAAGGAAAGGGGATTTATAGTGAAAAGTTTTCCTCCCCCTCCCATACCCCGTCACCTAGTTACCCTCCCCAAAGACCATCACAGTATCTTGTATCCTTTCAGACATGCTACAGGCATACAGAGGCAAATATTATATTATTATTATAACTGTCACTGAGTGTCCAAATATTAATTCATTACTCCTCACAGCCACTAATATTAGCCCCATTTTACAGATGAGGAGTAATTTGCTCAAGGTTACTCAGCTAATAATAGTCGAGCTGGGATTGAAACCTGATTATTTATACCTGGGAATTACAATTTTCAAGGTTCCTCCACTTCTATGAGCTTAGCCTGGCAGTGGCCCTGGGAAGCAGGTGGGAGGTTTCACAGCCCACCCAAAACCATGTGGCACTGGTGTGCAGATGTGGAACTAACAAGAGTCCAGGTCTCTTTGGGTCTCATTCTGACACACAAAGGTCTGCATTGTGTAAGGATATGAAGGCCATGCAATGCACATGAGCCTCCCAGCTGTGTGGGTGGTTAGGATTCATCCCAGGATGGGGCTGGGCTAAATCCATGACTCTGAATTTACTTTGGGGACGCAGGATTTCTGTACGAGAAAGCAAGGTGCTGACAGACTTTGCTCCACGTTATGGAACTGCATTCAGTTTCCATACTCTGCACCTTTGCTCGTGCTGTTCTGTCTTCTGGGAACACCCTCATCCCACGTTTTCAGTCTAGCTAACTCACTATGCTTTGCAGTTCGCTTGGCTTTTTTCTTTCCCAGGAAACTTCTGCCCCTCTCTGAGGCTGCATCAGGTGACCCTCTTCCAGGCTCTCACAGCATCAGATGGTTCCCTATATCCTGTGCTTACCACTTTGCATTAAAAATGCAGGGGCTGCATTCTTTCCCTCCTGAAGGACAAGGAGCCCACTTTCTCATCGTGCTGTTCCCTAAAGTCAGTGCCTGACACTCAGTAGTGCATGCATGTTAACGCCCCTCAACTGTTTCCCCAATCCGCACATAGTAGACACTTAACTAAATATTGAACCTAATGAAGAACCCAAACCCTAAAAGCAGGAGCGAATGGGTCCAACAGCGCCTCCTTGCGGTGCTCTTCACCAAGCAGCCGCCTGGGAGAAACGTCCTTGCAGTGGGGCCACCGAAGGCTGGACCTCACCAAAGGCCTCAAATTGCCAGGGGAGGAGTGCTTGGAGGGCGTATAGTCTACGCCGTCCCCACCCAATTTTAGAGATGGGACACTGGGCCCAGACCGGACATAACTTGTCCAGGGGACTCCGGGAATTCGGTGGTGGTGGGAAGGGGGAGTCTTAGGGCGGCGGACTGATGGTGGAGGCCACCGAACGAGCTGTCGGGAACCGTCTTTGCATAGCCAGCATCCTGTATTGACGTAGGGAGACTGTGTGTTTGGGGCGGCGGCGAGATTGGGGTCCCCAGGCACGGCGTCCGGCGATGGAGCTGCAACCACCGGATGGGCGGACCCCAGGCCCGCGCCCCCCGAGCGCTCACATCCTGGTGCACAGCGCCCCCCAGTGGGATACGGGGATCTGGCCACGCCGTGCGCTCCTACGCCAGCCGGGTCCTCGGACAAAGGGCGCGAGTTCCGGGGACCCGAGCCCATTGCGCCGCGGACCGAGCCGGACCGGGAGGCTCCTGCCCTCGGCGGCTTCCCAGCGTCAGTCAAGGAGGCGCGGAGCAGGTCCTTACGGCCCCGACGTGCGCACTGGTGATTGGGGCGCGGGCGGGGCTCCCGGAGGTGGGGACCCGGGGGCGGGGCGCCACCAAGCCGCAGGCAGGTGCACAGTCTCGCTGGAATCGCCGGGTCGCACACTCCATCCCGAGATGACGGCGAGCAAGCGGGTGGCTAAGGTAACTGTGTGGATGACCCCTTTCTCCCGGCCCCCTCGCCCTTCCCACTCCCTCCGCCTTCCCATCCCTCCCGGGCTCTGCTTGCGCATTTGTTTGTCCGGGTTGCGGGGCTGGCTGAACCCTGTCATCCCCGCCCCCTCCCAGAGGAGGAGTGGGTCTTCCAGAGGAGCCAGAGCTGGAGTTTTGGGGAGCGAGAGCATATCTGGCGGGGGTGTCACTGGCTCCCTGAGCTGTGCTGGGGATGGGAATGAGCCTGCTCCCGCAAACTGGTTTCAGTTTCTTTTCTCCAGCCAGAAACCTGTGATAGCAATTGCTTGCGTCTCAAGTGCCCAAGGGTTCCAGGAGCCAGGCTCTCTGCTGGGGGTGGGGTGGGCTGGGTTATGAGCAGAGATAACCAGACAAGGTCCTTGCTTTGGAATAGCCTAGGACCCACACTTTAATTTGTGTGGTAACCTACGTTACTAGAGTCCGGAGAAGTCTGGATGCTGAGTAGGAGGCAGGAGCAAAGTTCCCCGCGTGTTCCTGGGAGGAAAAGCTGCCGAGGCAGACCTGGAAGGTGTCCTGGAGTAGGTGCTGTGCATTCGTTCGTTCTACAAGTGTTGAATGCCTACTGTGTGCTGGTTCCTATTCTAGGCAGAGATGAGCAAAAATCCTGCCCTCTGTTGCGCTGTCTTTCCAAATAGGGACACAACTTGAAGTGAGGTTTAGAAGGATAGGGAGGGGAGGATTTCCCCCAGGAGGTGGGAAAACCCAGGGCGTTTGCAGGGTTGGGGTATACTGGGCAGATGGAGATAGATGGGAAAGGAAGAGCAATCCAGTGAAGTGGGTCCGACACCCGCCCAGACTTTGAGTCTCTCAGAAGTGCCCCTCCAATGTGCAGGGTGCAGGGGACAGAGTGAGGGGCGTAAAAGGGAGTGCCTGCTGTCTCAGCCGCTGAGAAGAAGATGGTCCCAGACTGGGGCACCCAGAGCAGGCGCAGCCTAGAACTGGAGGCTGGCAGCACAACAGGGCAGGGGGTCTTTCCAGCCAAATTGGAAAGAGCTAGGAGCCAGTGTTTGGTAGTATTTATCCTACTGGCACAATTAAATGCCAAGCAATTGACATTAGTTATTTCATCTTACTCTCACAGCAGCTCTGTGAGATAAGTCATATATCCCCATTTTACAGATGAGGAAATTGAGGCTCTGAGAGAATGACTTAGATGTCGTGGTCACCCAGTAGGGAGTGAGGGGGCTGGTATTTGAGCCCAGGTCAGTGGGCCTCCAACTGGCAGGTCCTTTCAGTGGCCTCTCTACTTTCATTTTCGGTTCCTCTGAGTCAGGCGATTTCCTCACAGGCCTCAGGAGGGAACTGTGTGTCCTCACTGGGGTTTCAACATCCTCAGGGTTTGGGAAAGTTTTGGCAGAACACACCTATAACTCATCAAGTCCAAGTGTTCCCAGTTACTGTAAAATCAGGCAATGTCCGCCCCACAGCTTCGCCATTCAACCCGGGCCTTTATTCTTACCAAAGACACACAGATGATATTGGAACTAGGACTTGAAGTAGCAGATGCTTCTGTTGGGTTGTCGGAAAAGTCATGACACATTTTTGCAATGAAAAACTTAGAAAAAAATACGTCATGACTTTTCTGACAACCCAATAGTTTGGGGTAAAGATAAATGAGGGCGATGTCTAACCACTGTGCTGTGCACCTGAAACTAACATAGTATTGAATGTCAACTGTAATTGGGGGGGAAAAAAAGATAAATGAGCGTCATAGAATATACATACTCTGGACAGAAGGCGCAAGAAGCAGTTTGTTGGTATGAATAGAGACGGAGTATGGGCTGAAAGCTAGGAACTGGGGGATGGGGTGTGTTTATATGTGGGGCCATAGAGAAAATGTAGGTGGTCCAGAGTATTAAAGGACCCCTCCCCAACTGTGGACAGGCTGTGGGAAGTTTTGTCTCTGCCTTGGTTTACACCAGGGTCCCTCAGCCTCATTACCGTTGACATTTTGGGCCAGATAATTTGTTGTAGGATGTTTATGAGCATCCCTGGCCTCTACCCACTAGATGCTAATGGCACTCCCCCATTTGTGACAATCAAAAATGGTTGTAGATATTGCCAAGTGTTCCCTGGGATGTGTGTGTGTGTGTGTGTGTGTGTGTGTGTGTGTAAAATTGCCCCCAGTAGAGAACCACTGGTTTACACCTATTTGGTGTTTCAGAGGATAAGACTTGCCTTTGAATGTCTTTTAATCTTTAATCTTATAATTGTCTCCCTCCCTTCTCCCCCCCCCAAAAAAAAGGTCTGTCATCCCACAGGATGGACCCCGGAAGGGCTCCTTGGTCAAATACATTTGAGAAGCACCACATGCTGTGGACTCAGGTCTTGGAGATTCACGATGTATGCAATAGCATATTAAAAACTTTGGGAAGTCCTGCAATAAAGAAACCTGTTCAGCTTAGTGTTTCCCAGTGTACTTGACCATGGGACCCTTTTCCTGTAATAACTACAAATCTTGCATGGGACACACTTACACACATTTGCTCTGACTGGGCCCTTTGCCTTGGTTCCTCTCCCCATTTCTGCATGATGGGCTCCATTTATTCCGCACGGCCCAGCTCAGTGTCGCCTTCCGTAAAGCCTTCTTGCTGCCTTCTCCTTTCCTTCCCCATTATGTCTCCACACATTGTCCACATAATCACATTCCGGGCCCTGCCTTAGTCAAGTGTCCAATAGGATGCTCAGGAAAGGGCTGATGGGAGAATTCAGTGATGTCCAGGTGATTGGGCCACATTTCTAGGAAGGCGGGTCCCTCCTGTCCCCTTGTTTCTCTGCTTGGCGTATAGAGTTCTGCTTTGCTGTGGTGCATCTAAGTCATTTCCCTTCCCCGGCCCTGGACTGAAGGAGCCTGACAGACATGGGCTGGTGTCTCTGCTGCCATGAGCACTGGAAGGGCATGTCGTCATGCTGGACACTCAGTGGATGCTATGGAAGGAAGAGAGGAAGGGAAAGAGGGAGCGTACTAGGACCTTGTGACTCTAGGAAAAGGACTAGAGGACAGAGGTTAAGTACCTTAGTTTCAAGAGAAAAGGCGCCCAGGTGAGTTGACTTCCAGGTTGTAACACGTGGAAGCAGTGACCTTCATCTTCCATCCACCCCGTACCCCCAGAGCTGTGCTGAGGTGAGCGTCGGAGAAGTCACAGCACTGCCACCAGACCTGACACATACTGAGTGCTCCAGAAATGGGGCTCTGACTTTGCCAGCTTCTGTCTCCTGGGGTGTCCTGTTTGGGACTTGGCACAGCTTGTGCTGGGGCAGGGGGCGGAGGCTGAAGTCGGGGAGACTAGCCAGCTGCCCCTCACTGTGCCCCCGCAGGAGCTGGAGGAGCTGCAGGAGAAGCTTCCACGGTACCTGCAGAACCTGGACAGCGATGACGCCAACGTCCTGGTGTGGCGTGTACTCTTCCTGCCCGTGAGTGTCCCCGGGATGATGGCTTTGGGTTGAGGTGACTGAGGCCAGGGGCCTGGGCAGGGAGGGTTAGGCCTGGGTATTATTTTCCATGCTTTAGAGCCCTTTTTTTTTTTTTTTTACTGCCTCTGTCATGGGCAGAGGGGGTCTCTCTCTGGAGTGATTGTTTCTGAGGCTGAGGCCGGCTGACGGAAAAACTAAAAGACTTTTGGACTTAGCCGGAGATTCCTTCCTCAAACTCAGAGCTGCCAAGCCCACCACAGAAGCTTCAGCAGACAAATAGCATTCAAAAAGAAAGAGAGAAAAAATCTCTTGGATCTTTGTCAAGGGATAAGGATAAACTTCCTTTTTCCCACAGTTGGTAGAGGATAAAGAGTAGTTTCCCAAATTATGCTAACCTCAAAGCGTTATCCAGACATTTGTTATATCAAGACCCTCAACGATGCTGATATCTTGAACACATGAGTCATCGGTAAAAGGTTGTCAAAATAATCGTGTTTTCAAAAAAAGTTACTTAAATATTCAAAATAAAAAATTAAAAATGCAAAATATAAATAATAAATATCAAATTTTAAAATTACAATTATTTTACTGGAGCTGAGTTGTCATTTGATTGCATCTTATGACATATATTTATAAAAATAAAACCATTTGCAGTTCTAGCATTCAATGTCCATTGGAATTATGCTACACACATTGCACCTAGACCTACGTATTCACAAATTTAAGAGGGATATGAATTGTTTAATATTGCAGAATAGTCCTCAGCCAAGTACAGCTAGCTGTACTCAGTGCTAATTTGAATACCTTCAGGGCCACAAATAGAAAGCGAGGAAATGGACTACTCGGAAAGGAAATTTGTTATGTAAGATTCTATTGTGTTTATGCTATCAGAAGATAAAGATTTGATAAATTAAAAAAAAAAGGTTGTTAAAATATAGCATATTTCATCCAATATCCTGAAGGGCTCAGAGAAAACGGACACAAAAATGAGAGCCCTAAACTGAACATTATTTTCTTGAGGAGGGAATTCTCCAATGATATGAGTGCTTAATTACATTGGAGTAGAGTAGTGCTGTTCAGACAGATTTCAAAGCTCACAGATAAGATGCAGAAGTCTTTTAGCCTTCCCTGAGGCTACACCGTTGGCCTTGTCTCTGCTTCCCAGGTCCCAGCCCCTTCTTGTTACTGAGGACAAGAAGGTGAAATGTTTTCTTTATCTTCTCCGTAATTGCCCTATCTCTTATTTCAGACACATCCAACACCACGATGGTTTCTGTTTTGCCTTCTGCTAAGGAGCAGGCGCTCTCTTAAAACCTTGACTCTGCTTAAATACATGTCATTCTGGCTGTCGTTTTCCTGTCTTCTCAGTAACAAAGGTTCTGAAAGGGTCTGGAGCTTTGGAACCAGCCTGGAGGCCACTGTGCTCTGTTCTGGGGTCCCCCAATTTCTGGGGCTCCTTTCTTCTAGGGGTGTAGTGTAGTGCTCATGTGTGGAGGTGTAAAGTCAACAGCGCTGGGTTCCTATCCCAGCACTGCCCCTGTGGCCCTGGGCACGTCACTTGTATACATTGAACTTGAGTTTCCTCATCTGAAAATGAAGATGCTGATAGTTGTGAGTTTTCCTAATACTTATCGTAGGTAATAGCTAACATCTACGTGGTGCTTGCTGTGTGCCAGGCCCTGTTCTACGCCCTTAGCGTAAGTTAACTCATTTAATCCACACATAAGTCTCATGAAGAAGTCTATTATTATTTCCATGTTAGAGTACAGAGAGTTTAGGTTACTTGCCCAAGGTCACACAGCTAGTGAGTGGCAGGGCCAAGAGTCACACTCAGGAAAGGTGGCTCCGGAGTCCCTGTAATCCCTGTAACCACACAGCTACATGGGCTGTGTGTCACACCCTTAGCACAGGGCAGCACGGAGTAGGTGCTCAAAGTTTGGAGGATTTCCTGCTGGGTCCTGGCAGCCCCCAACCCTTGGTCATGCCAGCTCCTGAGTTATTTATTTATTTATTTATTTAAATCATGGTAAAATACACGTAACAGTATTTACCATCTTAACCATTTTTTTTTAGAAGATTTTATTGGGGAATTGGGGGAGGGGAACAGTGTTGGGGAATTGGGGAAGGAGACCAGCCAAGTTGTTCTTCAGTCTTCGTTGTGGAGGGCACCAGTTGCCATCTGGCTGCCCATCAGCAGCTCGCGTCCTCTAAGCTCAAGGTGCTGTGTTCAGTCTTAGTTGTGGGTGGGCGTAGCCACCATCCCATGCGGGAGTCGAGCCAGCAGCCATGTTGTTAAGAGCGCACGCCCTATCCACTGAGCCATCTGGGCAGCAGCTCAGCTCAAGGTGCCAAGTTCAGTCTTAGTTGCGGATGGGCGTAGCCCCCCATCGAACAGGCAATCTTGTTGTTACACCAGCTGAGCCATCCTGCCACCTGTTGGCAGTTCAGTGAAAGCTCAGTTCGGTCGCAGCGTCACTGGCCCATGTGGGAATCAAACCGTTGGCCCTGTTGCTCAGAGCCCGTGCTCTTAAGCTAACTCTTAACCAACTGAGCCACTCAGCCGGCTCCCATCTTAACCTTTTTTTTTTTTTTTTTTAGATTTTTTTTGGGAAATTGGGGGATGGGAACAGCGCTGGGGAATTGGGGGAAGGGGAACAGACAGGTTGCTGTCCTTTTGTTCTTCAGTCTAGTTGTGGAGGACTTCGCTTCACTGGCCTACGTTATTATCATTACGCTCTTCCCAGGTGAGGCAGATCGGTCACTGGCTTCTGGATTGCCGCTCATGGCAGCTTGAGGGCTGCTCACTGCGGCTACACACGGTAGCCCATGGCAACCCACTGCAGCAGGGGCTGCAGCCTATGTGGCAACCTAGCTCCAGGTTGAGCTGTTGTTCAGCATCTTAGCTGTAGAGGGTAGTGTCACTGGCCCTCATATGTGGGATCCGAACCGGGTCCTTTGGTGTCCCAACCCAGCTCTTAACCAACACGCCACTCAGCCGGCCCAGACAAATTGCTGTTTTGTTCTTCAGTCTAGTTGTGGAGGACGTCGCTTCACTGGCCCATGTTGGTATGATCATTGCACTTTTCCCGGGTGAGGCAACTGGTCGCCGGTCATTGGTCGGCTGCTCATGGTGGCTCACAGCAGCTCTCGCTGGCTGCTGGCTGCTCATGTAGCTCACGGCAGCCCTTAAGCATTTTTTTTTTAAGTTTTTATTGGGGAATTGGGGGAGGGGAATAGTGCTGGGGAATCAGGGGAACAGGAACAGACAAGTTGCTGTCCTTTTGTTCTTCAGTCTCGTTGTGGAGGATGTCGCTTCACTGGCCCATGTTGGTATTATCATTGTGCTCTTCCCGGGCGAGGCAGATCTGTCGCCGGCCTCTGGATGGCCGCTCACAGCGGCTGCTGGCCGCTCACTCTGGCTGCCGGCCACACACGGTAGCCCATGGCAACCCACTACCGCAGGGGCTGCAGCCTACGCCGTTGCCAGCAACTCATGGCAGCCTAGCTCCAGGTCGAGCTATTGTTCACCATCTTAGCTGTAGAGGGCAGTGTCACTGGCCCTCATGTGGGATCCAATCCGGGGCCTTGCTGCTTAGAGCTGGTGTCCCAAGCCAGCTCTTAACCAACTTGCCACTTGGCCGGCCCAACCATTTTTAAATGTACGGTTCAGTGGCACTAAGTACATCCACATTGTTGTGCAGCCATCACCACCCTTCATCTTTAGAGCTTTTTCATCTTCCTGAACTGAAACTGTCCCCCTTAAACACTCACTCCCCATTCTTCCTCTCCTCCAGTCCCTGGAAACTAATCTTCTATTTTCTGTCTATGAATTTGACTGTTCTAGGTACCTCACATAAGCAGAATCATAGAAAATTTTTTCTTTTTTGTCTAGCTTATTCCACGTAGCATAATATCTTCAGAGTTTGTCCGTGTTGTGGCATGTGTCAGAATTTCATTCCTTTTCAAAGCTAAATGATATTCTGCTGTATGTATATGCCACATTGTGCTTATGCATTCCTTTGTCAATGGACATTTGGGTTGTTCACACCTTTTGGCCATTGTGAATAATGCTGCTATGAACATGGGTGTATAAATACCTCCTTAAGACCCTGCTTTCAATTCTTTTGGGTAGATACCCAGAAGTGGAATTGCTGGATCATATTCTAATACTGTGTTTAATTTTTTGAGGAACCACCATATGGTTTTCCACAGCGGCTGCACCACTTTACATTCCCAATCCCCTGAGCTCTTAGGATTTCCTCATTTTCTCCATTCCTCACCCCCAATAATTATGTTCTGCTGCAGTTGCTAACAGCTCCCAACAGAGGATGTCTGTCCTCCTCTTCCATAATTCTCAGGAAGACATTAAAGCTGAGATGACATTTGTGACAACATGGGTGGACCTTGAAGGCAGACCAAGAAAGACTAATACTGTATGATCTCACTTATATGTGGAACCTGAAACAAAAGAAAACAGAACAAAAGCTCCTAGAAAAAGACATCAGACTTCTGGTTTCCAGAGGCAGAGGGTTGGGAGAGGGGGGAAATGAAGAAGGTAATCTAAAGATACAAAGGTCCAAATGTCTAACCACCATGTGGTACTCTTTTTTTTTTCTTGGCAGCTCACACCGGCTGCCGGCCACTCATGCTGGCTGCTGGTCACACGTGGTAGCTTACGACAGCCCACTGCAGCAGGGGCTGCAGCCTACGCCGTCGCCGGTGACTCATGGCAGCCCAGCTCCAGGTTGAGCTGTTGTTCACCATCTTAGCTGTAGAGGGCAGTGTCACTGGTCCCCATATGGGATCCGAACCGGAGCCCTGCTGCTCAGAGCTGGCGTCCCAAGCCAGCTCCTAACCAATGCGCCACTCGGCCGGCCCGATATACGGCACTCTTGAAACTAATATAAATAATATTGAATGTCAGCTGTAATTGAAAATTTTTTTAAAAATAGGAAAAAAAGATACGAAATTCCAGTTATAAGATAATTAAGTACTAGGGATGCATGATATGTAGCAAAATTGTTACAAGAGTAAATCCTAAGAGTTCTCATCACAAGGAGGACTTTTTTTTCCTTTTTTCTTTTCTTTTTTTATTGGATCTGTACGAGGAGACGGGCGTTAACTGAGCCTGCTGTGGTGATTATTTCACAATACAGTAAAACCTTGGATTGCAAGTAACTTGGTTTGCGAGTGTTCCGCAAGATGAGCAAACATTTCTAATACATTTTAACGTGGTAAATGCGCGATGTCTTGCAATACGAGTAGTTTATTTCCGGAACAAATTATGCTCGCAAACCAAGGCATTACTATACATGTAACTGAAACCATCATGCTGTATGCCTTACACTTACACGGTGACGTATGTCATTTATGTTTCAACAAAACTGGAAAAAAAAATTAACAAGGTAAAAAAATAGCTGAGATGGTCCTTACAGCTCACCTAGTCAAACTTGACCCATTTTTCAGATGAGGAAACTGAGGCCGAGAGATGAGAGGTGCTGGCCCATGGTCGTACCGCAAAAGCCTGGATCTGACTTTTGTGACTCCCAGGATAGTGTTCTTTTGCGATTCCAGCCTTCCACAGATCCATGGCCCAGTTGCCAAATGAAAGCAGGTGTCATCTGTTCCCATTCATGATTCCTCCGATGAGTGGAGCAGAGGATGCCTGGACCCCAGGCTGAGGGCAGGGAGGGGAATCCAGACCAAGGCCCGAGGAGGAGGACCCTCTTTTCAGAGCAGCCCTGCCTCAGAACAGAGCTTGACCCTTCTGTTGTACAGGAGAAGCCGCCCTACAACCTCAAGGCCTTCAACCTGTGCATCAGCTTCCCCGGGGACTACCCACTAAAGCCCCCCACGGTGACGTTCACAACCAAGATCTACCACCCCAACGTGGACAGTGACGGCCAGGTTTGCCTGCCCATCATCAGCAAGAACAACTGGGAGCCGCACTACAGGACCTACCAAGGTGGGGCTGGGCCTTGCCTAAAAGGAGGGGCTGATGCTGGATGGGGGCTACCGGGCTGAGTTTGAGTTAGAAAAGCCCGGAAGAGGGGAGATAAAAATTGTGGGTCTCAGCTGAGCCTGTTGTCAGATGGAAGGGATGCCTCCTGAGATCCTGGGCTGGTTAACCTGCTCCTGCCTCTGTTTTTCCACCTGAGCAGGGATGACAGAGCAATGGTGCCTGGTTCATGGGAGAGAGAAGCAGCTGGGCTGTAGAAGGAAGGGCTTGGGAGAGGAAGGCCCGCTGCTCTATCTGTGGACCCTGGTGAAGGATCGCTCCTTACCAGGGCTCAGTTCCCTAAACCACAGTTGAGGAGATTGGCCCCCAAATGACAATACACTCAACTAAGCACTTTTAGCATTGTGCAAAGAGCTCAGACACCAACGTCACTCGATCCCCCAGCAACCCCATGACATAGGGCTCTCATTAGCCCCATTTGATAGACAGGGACACTCGGGCATATAAGAAGTCACTGAGATGGCGTTTGGCACAGCTGGAGGCTCGTGCAGCAGAACTATCTGCTGTGATGGGAATGTCCTGTCACTTGCACTGTCCAATTCCGTGATCACTAACCACATGTGGCTCTTGCGCCCTCGAAGTGTGGCTAATGCAACTGAGGAACTCAACTCCTAATTGTAGTTAATCTTAGTTGATTTAAATATAGACTCCCACACGTGGCTAATGGCTACCACGTTGGACAGTATGGCTGTAGAACCTTTGGGTGTAATCAGTGTGCGTGATCCATCCGCCTCTGGAGCAGCTCAGGAGTTTTTAACCCGGGAACAAGGACCCTGGGGGAGAGAGGCAAAGTGGTCCCTGGATGAGCTTCAGGGGGCCTGTGAAGGCCCTTAACTCAGAACTGTGTGTTTGTGTGTGTGCGCACGTGCCTGGGGAGACGGGCCACTGCCTTCACAGGTTCCCAAAGGCATCTGTAAATGATTGAGAGCCACGGGGCAGTCATGGTTTCCCGTTTTTAACCTCGGAACCCTTTTTCCCAAGTAAAAGTTTATTTGGAATCCTTACAGTACCAACAGAGGAGTGGTTCTTGTTAAAAAGGGAGTGGGACTCAGCACTCCACTTATCTCCGACCCGTGAGGGGAAGCATCTCTGAAGCCACGGAACATATCCTGTTTCCCCAAAACTAAGACCTAGCCAGAAAATAAGCCCTCGCATGGTTTTAGGTGCCAAAATATGGCACATTGGCATACTGAATATTTCAAGCTGAAGGAGCTTGTGGAAAAGGCACCCTTCTCCCTGAAACAGGTCATAAAACCCTCATGTGAGGGTGCGTGCCCTCCATATCCTGGAGGAATCATGCTAGGGCTTCTTCTCCGGCTAGGTCTTATTTTCAGGGAAACACGGTAGTTGGAAAACCACTGATCAAACCAGTTAGGGCTTTGGGGATCATCAACCAAGAATGTGAGGGGCATTTGATTTGGTTGTGGAGTCATGCTGAGGAACTTCCTTGGGGGCTCCCTGAAGGGGTGAGCGTGGAGTTTCAGGGGCATCTGGGAGTGGGCAGCCATCGCCCCCTTCCCAGGATTTTTCTGTCCATGCTGATGCTCTGTTCTGACCTCGCCCCAGTCTTGGATGCCCTCAGCAAGCTGGTGAATAGTCCGGATCTGGAGCAGCCCGTGCGTGTGGAGCTTGCTGACCTACTGACACAGGACCCGGAGCTGTTCTACAAGAAGGCGGAAGAGTTCACCCTCCAGTATGGAGAGAACCGGCCCTCCTAACTCTGATTCTGCCCCTCTGCACCGGACCCTCTCTGTGTGATGGACAGATACACCTCATGAACTGGGGACTAGAGCTCCTTGGTGGCCCATTCCCTGATCTTTTTTCCTTTTTTTTTTTCCTTCTCAGGTTTGTTAGTTGTGTGTGTGTGTGGTGTGTGTGGACCTACTTCCAGGTTCACCTGGCCACAGGTGTGCTTTCTCACTCCCTTTCTCTGCCCCAGACCCAGGCAGTTTAGGTTTGCAGAGTCACAGGCCAGCTCTCCAGCGCTCTGTCATGGGGATCCTGGTCTCACTAGCTGCTCCATGTTAGAGACCCAGGTCACCTTCCAGGCCAGCTCACAGAAATGAGGCCAGGAGCAACCGGAATGTCCTGGAACCCAGGCATGGAGGCAGAGGTGGGCGGTGGGGGTGGGAGGCAGGGCACAGGGAGGGAGTCACGATTGGGTGATTGAAATCAGCCAAGCTGCTGATAGATGTGTATCAATTTAGGTGCGAAATCTCTCTTTTCTACTAGTGAATCACTAAGTGACGAATCTGATCTCCATTCTGGGAATCTCACTCCATGGTTTCAAGACCACCTACAGTCCCATTAGGTTGCGTCTTCCTGGGGGCCAGGCTTCAGGCTGGGAGGAGTGTCCTCGCAGCTTCTAGTCCATGGGGAGTCATGGAAATCATGTGTTTGTCCAGCCATTAAAGTCACAGATGAATCGTGGAGTCTGGCTCATTGTTCAATGAGGGGGTGGGGTGGTTTCATCAGAAGAGGAGGCTGGGGGCTTTAGCTGCCATCTGCTAAAAGGTGTGACCCTGCTCCCCATGCCGCGAGCCTTGTGTGACCCCAAACATTGTGGGGCCCTGAGGGACGAGGCCATCTTGGCCAAAGGGGCCAGCATCACATCCATACGGGCAATATCCCCATTTCGTGAACGAGGCAAGAGAGGCACAGAGCACTTCAGTGGATCGCCAGGTCCCCTCAGAGTCCACACTTCCTGCCGCAGTGCCAAGCTGGCTTGTTTTGTTTTTGTGATGGGCTGTTCTCATCAGCGCACATTCTCCAAGTGGCTGATAAAGCCAGACAGGATTGTTAGCAGGACATAACCAGCTCAGTGGTTCATCGCTAATGAGCAATGAAAAAAAACAAAACAAAAAAAAACAAGCCCAGATGTCAGCCAGAGTTGGAGGGAATAATTTACCCCAAAGGAAGAACTTTCTGGGTGCAATGGTTCGAAGCTACTGGAAAACCACCGTTTTTTAAGAGACAGCATGTGGGATATCTTGAGTCAAAGGAATCACTATAGGCCCCACCAGCCTAGTTTGGGTGACGTTTCTAGAGAAGCGTCTACTCTAGCCCCTGCCCTGGGATTCGCTAATCGGAGACGTGTGGGAAGAGGGAAGAGCATTGGGAGAAGTGCCACCAATGGCTCAAAATGCAAGATTTGCCATGCTCATAACACCAAGGTTGCCAGTTCGATCCCCACATGGGCCACTGAGTTGCGCCCTCCACAACTAGATTGAAACAACTACTCGATTTGGAGCTGATGGGTTCTGGAAAAACACACTGTTCCCCAATTAAAAAAAAAAAAAAGATGTTTTGACTTTTGGCCACTACTTACTGAACACTTAAGTGACAGGCACCAGGCAAGGCTTTTGGCTTATTTCATTATCATTCAACCCTTCAAATCCCTCCATGACGTTTGAACTCCTACTATTCCCATTTAGATGGTAAACTGAGGCTCAGAGAAGTTAATCCACTGGCCCAAGTTCACACAGCTGGTTAGTGGTGGGACCCAGGCCATTGTCCTTTTTCAAATGCCTGTCATGGCTGTTGAAAAGATTATGTCAGGGGAGGAACCGTGTCAAGTGGGAAACCCTGGCAGCTGGAGTTTATTTTCTCAGAATGAAAGAGGTTCCTGGGTGGAACAGGGAGGGAGCACTGAGGGGCCACACAGCGTTTTACAAAAATACTTTTAATGCAGTTAACACAGGTGCCACCTGCCTTTGCTCGAGGCCCACCTCTCTGGTCTCCGTGGAGCAGACGTAAGCCTCGGGGCTGGGGCTGGTCAGCTGGCACCCTGCCCACCTCTGCCCACAGGGTCGGGCAGCTCATTTCTTCTTGGTCTTCACCAGTCCCTTCTGCACGAGGCTGCGATACAGCTCTTGGATGTAGGTGTAGACACACTTGGAGTCGGGCACTGCGAACCGCACCATGTCATCCACCTCCAGCAGCTGGGCACAGTCGGCCAGTTTCCTGAGAGGCAGAGGTGGGGTGGGATGAGGAGCAGGCAGCCAAAGGTGAAGGACACGGGAGCTAGGGAAAGCGGGGGAGCAGCCCAGCAAGGGCGAACTGTATGTGTCGGAACTGGGAGGTCAGCTAGGCCAACCATCCCATTGTACAGATACGGTAACTGAGGCCCTGAAAGCGTCAAAACTCACACTCGGCTTGGTCTGATTCCAAAGCCCACGTTTTCATCACACTGTATCCTTATGTGGGAGCGAGATCCTCTGGTCTCTAGTTCTACATTAACCCACCCCTTCCACCTGCTCCTATGTTTGTCCTCTGGAAGGCCAGACCCCTCAGGAAGAGTTTAAAGGACAGAACCCCCGTCCTAGCCAGAGCGTTGGCTTGCAGCTGCCCCATTTCCATCTTCATTCAGTCTCTGTGTCTTTACTGACAGAATTCAGCACTGAACAAAGCCAAACTTCTCCATTCTCATATCACTGACATTCTCATGGTAGAAGACGGACACATGTCTTCTAAGAGGGTTCCAAGCAGTGGAAACATTGTAGCATGTGCTAGATGTGTTTGAAGAACTCCATGGAAGCTAGCGGCAGGTCCTCTTTTCCTAACCTCCCAGCTGCTCTTTGGGGCGATGTGCCACTCCTGGCTTTGCTAAGGCTGATAATCTCAGCTAACCACTGCTGGGACCTCGCTACTGTGTGCCAGGTGCTTTATCAAGTGTTTCCCGTTGAATGGTCTCATTTACGCCTCCCCTCGGCAGAAAAGGAACCGGAGCCTCAGAGTGGTTTGGTGATTTGCCCAAGGTCAAAGTGAGTGACACAGCTGGGACTCAACCCCAGGCAAGCCTGACACCTCTGGCATCCTTGCCCCGAAGCCAGCCCTCAGCAGCCCCAGCCTGCCAAACCGCTATGGGTGCTGGCAGGAGGAGAAACCAGGGTCCCAGCGGACATTCTCTCTTGGGGCTGAGACAGCTGGGCTGAAACCTAAGCCGGACTGTCCTGGGTGCCGGGAGAGGAGCACACCGAGAGGATTTCGAAGAATGGGACAAGTTCCCTGCAACCCACACAGCGCTCTCGGCTCCTGAGTGTGGGTCCTGTCCCTCTACGCAGCGGAGGCAGAAGCTTCGTTCCCCTTGGGCCTGGGGAGCGGCATGGCCGGTTGAGCCCACGGGGGCTTCAGCACTGGCTGCTCCCCACTCTCATCCCAGGACTCCACAGGACTCAGAGGGAAGTTCTAGAACAGGGGCTATGGGGTGCGATGGCCGAGGCAGGGGCTCCCTCACTGTGCACTCTTAATCTTCACACCAACCCACAGGAGAGGTTAAGTCAGCTGTGAGGGTCACAGAGCTAAGGAGGAGGAGGCGGCAGGATGCAAACTCAGCACCTCAACTTCTATCTTCCACACTCCATCCCCACGGTCCCCAGCACATCCTCCCCTTTTCATGGCTGCCTGATGCCTCCTGTCAGCCGTTGTCATCATTTCCGCCTTCCCGTGGCTCCGCCTGGCTTGGAACCAAGGCGAGGCGGCTGCAGGAGGACAATGACCTATGTCCCACAGGCCAGGGACATCTGGTCAGGACGGAGCTGCAGGCCCTTCTGATATTCACTTAGAGCTCTCAGTCCTGACTAGTTCACGTTCAAATCCTGGTTCTGCCACAGCCCTCCTGTATGAGCCTCGGATGTCCCACAACCTCTCTACTTGTACCCACACTCAGGGATTGCTGTGGGGATCAAATAAGCCATCCAAGGACCGCACTTAGCAGAACGCCCGGCAGCTAGTCCCTCTCGGTCCATGCGGCTTGTCACCGTCATTAAAGGTGTTTCTCAGTCTAGGACATGGTGTTCCTGACCCTCAGCCCCCCACCCCAGGGCATTCACCCCCTCCCTTGGTGGCATAATGAGAATCTTCTGGAACCTGAAGTCTGGTGGTTACCAGATGGCACCCTTTTTGTCCTAGGCCCCTTTAGACATACTTCAGGGACCATCTTGGGAAGGGAGGTTGGGCTCTGAGTTCAGGAACCCCCTCCCAACCTAAAAAGGTCCCTCCTTAAACTGTTTTATATGTTGGGAATTCACTTAATATTTTGTTGGAGGAATCTGCTAAATATAAACAAAACCCCACTTGAAAAGCACAGATGAATATCTGATCGTCTCATTTTGCCCATGGGGACACGCAGGCCCAGAGAGGGGGAGGTTGCTGCCCCAGGCTTCCCTACAGGTTGGTGGCCAGGGCTGGACAGGGCCAAAGGGCGTGGCCTCCTGGGCCAAGGTGCTATTAACACCCCCAGTGACTGCCTCCTGGTCCCAGGGCTTTAGAAACGCCCCCAGAGTTGTCCTCATTGGCCACGCCCTCTGCATAGTCCTATCTTTACCGAACAGTTTAGAAGCTTCTCTCTGGGGCCAGAAAGAACAGGTGCTCCTGGCACAAGCTAAGGAGCTTTAAGGCCATCAGGGGACATGCAGGCCTTGCCGGTGGGCAGAGATGAAGGTCTCTGGCTGAGGCTGGTTTTGGTGTTTGGTAGTGGGGGCGGGGCGCCTTCCCCTCCCTGGCGACCCGGAAGTCACATCTGCCCCTCAGGTCCTCCTCCCTTGGGCCATACTGTTCCTTACACCCTTTTCTAGTATCACCCCTTTCTCCATCCTGCCACCTCCCCTGGCACCCAGCTATGTGAGTCTCAGCAACAAAACCTCCTCCAGGTTCCAGAGTGAAATAGAGTGATCATAACATTTGTGATATCGTTCATTATAATACAGGAACAACAGCTAAGATATTTTTTGAAGCCTTTACCTTTTGTTAGGCACTGTTATAGGGACCTTACTTAGTTATTTTCTTAATTCTCACAATAGCCCTGCAAAAGAGAAAAACTCATGCTGATTTTAAAGATTAGAATATGGAGGCTCAGAGAGGTAAAGGAGCCTGTTCTTAGAGTGGTGCTGGGCCAGGATAAGAAACTACAAGGTGGGCATGGGACAGGGACCCTTGTCCTCACACAGCCTACAAATGGCAGAGTCTGAATCTGAGCCCAATCTCTGCACCGCCCCGTGTAAAACAGCAGATCCGCCCCGCCTCTCCTGTGTCCCTCACCCTGCTGGCATTGTCTTCACGGCACCTGTCCTCTGGCGGTATATTTCATATGTGTGTGTGTTTATGATCTGTGTCACCCTTTGGAGTATAAGCATGGCAATTTTAGTTTCAGCCGGTTTCAGCCACTGCATTGTTCTGAAACGCTTCCTGGCCATCAAACACTGCAGGCTACACATGAACGTCCGGCCACAGCCGCTCCCTGATCCTGCGAGTGCAGCCCTGGCCCCAGGCTCCCTGGGACCCCCACCCGCTTTGCATTGTGGCTGTGGCTTACTCTGCTGTGGAGAAGGCCAGGGTGAAGTTATGCCGGCGCTTTGTGGGGTCCAGCGCGGCGTAGTCAAAGGCATCGGGGAAGAACTTGTGGATGAGGGCGCAGAAGGCCATGCCGCTGCTCCAGCTCGAGGAGAAGTTCTGGATGTCCACGTGCTGTGGGCAAGTGGACCGGAACCTCGGTGAGCCTCGGCCACGGGGCCTGGATGGCCCCCTCTCAGCCTCCCACCCTCTCAGAGCCTCGGCGGCACTGCCGCCCTGGGGAAGGGTCCCTGTGCCGTCCCCACCTCGTAGTTTCTCGTCATGGCTCGGCACCACTCTAAGAGCATGTTCTTGACACCGCCGATGGCTGCCCCCGCCGCCTTCGTGTTCCGGAATAGGGCCGTGGGGCCCGAGGCTGCCCTGTGAGGGAGGGATGGGGGATGTCAGGCAAGAGAGGGCGGAGGCCACCGAGGGCCCCATCAGGGAGGAGCCCCAGACCCAGTGTCAGCCCTCCCGCAGACCAACCACAACCACGGTTCCTGGAGAAAGCCAGCCCAGCCAGCTCCTCGCCTGTCTCCTACCCGCCGAACTTGTCCACGATGGCTTTGCGGTTCTGTGCACGGGCCCCCCGGGGCCGGGCAGGGGCTGACACCCTGCGTTCCGGTGCCTTCTCCTTCTTCTCCTGCGGGGGAGGGGGCTCCGTGGGACTCTGGGGCACCTCGCTGGATGAAGACTCACTACATGGAAAGGTGCAGAGACATGTGAGACGGGCTGGGACCAGCCGGTACAGGGTGCAGGGAGGGGCGGGGACTCGCTGGGAGGGAGACAGTCCCTGCAGTCTGAAGGGGCATGCACAGTTATGGCACCCACTCTCACACAAGTTTCCTCTGTGTCCAGCACTGGGAGGGGCCTGAGAAGGAATAATGAGGCTCAGCCTAACTTGGGGAGCTTGTGGTCTGGTGGGATGCGTGGGCAGAACTAGGACAAGTCTGAGGTCTGACCTGAGTTGGAATCCTGGCTTTGCCTCTTATTAGCTGTGTGATCTTGGGACTGACATGTCACTTCTCTGAGCATCAACCTCCTCATCTGTCAAACGGGGACAACAATACCTACCTGACAAGGTGGTTTTAAGGCTTGAGCAAGAAGGGGAACGTAGAGCTCCCCGCTGTGCCTGCCACGTAACTGCCGGAGTGCTCAGTGAATCTTCACCAGTTGGCTTTCCCCAAGAAAGTGACACAGAGGTCGATTTCAGGTCAAAATAAAGGAAGATTCTTCTAATGACTAAAGCTGCGCAATGGCAAGAATAAATCTCCCATTTGACCCAGCACCCACCAGGCAGCAGGCACTGTGCTAAGTGCTTTACATACATTTTGCCATTTAAGCCCCACAATAATCCTACGAGGGAGGTACGATTACTGCGCCCACTTCACAGGTAAGGAGAGGCGAAGTGACATGGCCAAGGTCACACAACTGATAAGTCACAGAGTCGTTGTCCAAAGTCAGGCTTTCTGCTCACGCTCTATGGATGGTGCTGACACCATGGAAACATGCTGAGAGCCCCATAAGATGCCTCAGCAGCGAGTGGGAGGGGGGCCAGGGGTGCTCACGCTCCCTTGGCTCCACTCTCTGGCTCCTTCAGTTTCCTGGGCTCTGCCCTGGGAAAGAGGCTGCATGCCAGGAATTCTGGGAAGTCTAGAAATCAGGTGCTGAGGAGGCCCAGGCCTGGGTGAGGGTAGATTTTGAAGGGAGCACGTGGTAGGGGGAGCTGGAGCCGGTGCCCCGGGGTTGGACATTACCTGGCAGAAGGACTGGTCTCTGTGGAAGCTTCGCCGTCTGGGCCCAACCCATCTGGAGGGAGAGAAGTGGGGTGACCTGTGATGCGCTCCCTGCACACCCCCTCGGGGTAGCCCCTGCAGCAACCCATGGGCTCCTGGGCTCTCACTCACCTGGGCTGAGGCAGTGGCCCTCCTCTGTGGGGCTCTCAGGCCACTCCTCGGGGGAGCTGGGAGTCACCCCAGCCCCTTCCTCCAATTCTGTCTCCACACCCTGGTCCTGCTCTTCACAGGGACTGCCTGGCTCCTGGAACCAACACGCTCTGTGTGAGCTCACAGTCCCACAAGTACCTGGCCAAGGCTTTGTGAGGACTTCAGAAAGATCTGGAAGGCAGCCTGGGACCCAGTGCCGCACCCCCTACCCCAGGCTCTTGATGTCAGTAGAAGGAAGACTGGACTTTCCCTAGGGAATAAAGCAGGGGTGGGGTGAGGGGGTGGTTTGCTTCCCCAGGGGGCAGAGGACTCTAGAAAGGTGTGGGGCCTCCTCTCTGCTCTGTCTCACTCACCACCTCCTCCTTCGTGTCACCCTCTTGCGGTTCAGCCTTGGCCTCATCTTCCAGAGCTGGCTTGTCAGAGTCCAACTTGACCCCTGGGGCACCAGCTCTCTCCTGGGCTTCAGCCTTGGGCTCATCTGTTTTGTTGCTGTCCTTCCGAGAGGCTGTGGTGGCCTCCTGCTCCGCAGCGGCCTGCTTTGGCTCAGCCTGGGCCTCGTCATCCACTCCAGCTTTCTCCCTGGATCCGGGTTTGGGTGCTTTCTCGTCGGCCTTCTGCTTCTCAGAGGCTGATGCCGTTTCCTCTTTTCCCGCAGCCTCCCCGGGCTCAGATTTGACCTCTGCTTTCCCATCAGTCAGCTCCTGAGGAGTGGCCGTCGTCTCCTCCTTCCCTCCGTCCTCCTTGAGAAGTTCAGACTCCACGGTGGCCTCCGCTTTGAGCTCATCCAACCCATTAGCCTCCCCCTGGAATTCAGAGGAGACATTGTCCATGGCTGGAGCTCTTTCCTGCTTTGCTGCCCCATCCGGAGGCCCCTCTGTGATGGGGCTCCCCGCTGTGCCTTTGGCCTCCTCCTTTTCCGGAGCCCCTGTGGTTGGGGAGACAGTGGTCCCATCCTCAGAGGGCTTTTCTTCCTTCTGCTCCATCTCTGGGAAGAGAAGACAAGTAGGCCTGGTCATGCCCCGCCTCTGCCTAAGGTGAAGGCCCCTCTGGCCTGGAGTCTGGAGGCCTGCGCTTCAGTCCTGGGTACCCCCTACTTGGACATATGACCCGAGCACCCGCTTTCCCTGGGGTGAAATGAAGGGGCAGAGCGCTGTTTCCCCAGAGGTGGGGTGTGGGCCACGCTGACTTGATGTTGGGTGCTGTCCACCTGCCAGCCTTCTGCTGGTTGTAGCTTGGACTTTAAAGAATGTTAGGTCACATAATGCCTTTTCAGTGATTTTGCCTCTTTTTGATTAAGCCAATGAGACAGTTACACTCCGATATTGCAATAGCATCCGGGAACACCTGTGGAGCAGGTGCTACTCTCCCCTTTTTAATGGAGGTAGCTAGCCTCAGACTCAGAGCCCAAAGCAGGCGGGAACTTCTAGGCAGAACTTAATAATACTGTTTTGTCTCCATTGTATTTATTTTTATAGCTACTTTCTATTTCTGGCCAAGGCTAATTGAGTTTCCATTTCCAAAGTGATATAAACTTTCTTTTAAAAATACATGTATTGAATTTAAAAATAAGTTAATTCAGACGAAAACATTCAGGAAAGCAGAACACAGGTGGTACAGATGCAGCTAAATCACGGAGATGGTGTAAAGATGCCCGAAATTTGGGAAACCCTGGGCCAGCTGGTCTTTGGGTCTCTGCCAGGTGTGCCAGCCTCTGGTTCTTGGAGAAGGTAGGACTGGGCATGGAAGAGTTTCCTTTGGCGAAAAATAGAAATGTACTCTCCCTAACCTTTGCAGGGAAATCTGACCCTCCGACTGCTTGGGGAAGGTGGGGGGTGGGGCCCAGATTATGATACCTTAACTTGGGGTTTCCTATTCAAGTATTGTATATACTCTAGGGTTTACGAAAACAGGTGGGTGGGGGGACAGGGCCAGTTCCTTCATCCCCTTGCCCTTCTTGGGGGTCTGTTTACAAAGAAAACAATCTCCAAATAATATTCAGGGCATGACTCAGACAGAAAGAAAAGTAGACACTCCTGTCACTGGCTAAAAATACCTCCTGCCCTCCGCAGTGCTATCGTTCTGGGTGCTAGTACCAGGGCACCTGGGTAATTGGGACAGAGGCAGGAGGACAGGCAGAAGGGGGCCAGGGCTCTGTTCATGCCACCTGGGGTCCCTGGATTTGGTGCCCCCACCATTTCCTAGGATGCAGGCTGGGATTTGCAAAGATGCTTGCACTGTCATCCAGTCCCACCCTCCCGCCAGAGCCTCTTCACGGTTCAGCAGCTCCCACGTGGACTAGAGTTAGGGGGGAACAGATGAGCTGGGACATGGAATGCACATCAGCAGGGAGCTAGGAGGCCATGGAGCTGGCCTTGACCCCCACCTCCTAGTCACTCACTCTGAGATCTGAGCAAGGCCCTCTCTGGGCCTCAGTTTCCACTGACAATGACAGGATTGGTCTAGATCAGGTTCTCCAAACTGTAGACAACGAGGGTCTCCTCAGACATTAATAGAGGCCTGGGAGGTGGGGGTGGATTTATTCTCTGGCTAAGGTTGTTCCAGAAAGAATCTACTCTTTACCCTTTTAGAAATATTCTTTGTTAGCACTTAAATAGATACCCCATAGTAGAGAAACCTTAACTTTGCTTAGCCTTATTTAACTCACTTTTCCTTAAACCTATTTGACCATGGATTTTTTTTTTCTTGCTCCCTTTTTTTGTTTGTTGTTTTTTCTGTGGAGCTCCCCCCCCTCTCCTACCCCCCCCTCCTCCCCACACACACACCTTGAGCTGTGCTGTGTTTGGCAAATGCTGGTCTGAAGGATCCACACAACCCCTTCCTGTCCTGTGCTCTCGTTTGGAAGGTGGTATGGGGTAGCGGAGAAAATCATTGATTTGGGCGTCTTCCTACGATGGATTCCCAGCTCCCACTGTTGATTAACTGTGTGACCTTGAGCAAGCTACTGGCCCTCCTCGTGTTTTGATTTCTGGAGGTAAAAATAGGTCTCACTGCCCAGGGATGGTGGAGGGTTCAGGGCGCCAACGCTAGGAAGTGCTTTGAAGCGTGCCTGGCATGGGGGGCGCACTCAGCACACCTCAGCTCTTACAGTGTAGGTTGGCCTCTGCCCAGCTCTGTACCAGATTAAGGCCTTGACCCAGCCAGGAGGCTGTTCCGTTGGTAAGACAAGGCAAAGAGAACTGAATGCCGGTAAGACGATAACAAGCCCTTTTTATACCTCAGGGTGTGGTAGTTATTGGCTAAGACAGAGTGGCATATGGCAACCATCTTTCCTTTCATCTATGCCACACACTCAGCGTGGTGGACGGGAAGGGCAGGTGTACACACACACACACACACACACACACACACGCCTCGGCCATCCTGTGTGTTCATCACCTCAGCTTTCCACCCTGCAGGCTTGACATAAATAGACAAGGAGTGAAGAAACTCACAGAGCCCAGAAACCAGGATAACACCCCCCACCTCCAGCATTATCAACTCGAGAGCAGTTTACAGCTCACACCAGCGCCCTGCTTTTCCGAACTCATCCCCCACTTTCGAAGCCTCGGGAATAGGTGTCAATGGCCCCATTGTACACATTAAGAATTTGAAGCTGGGGGAATTGAAGTCCCTGACGAAAGTCATAGGATAATTAAGTGGCCAAACCATACCTAGAACCCAGGTTTCCTGGCAACCAGTCTGGAGCCTGTGCCAAAGATGCTGCTCCCACCAGGTCCTCCACCAGTGTTCCTTCAAAGGCAACAGCCCCGAGCGAGGGGCTCCCCACTGGTCGGGGAGGACACTCAGATATGGCTGAGGAGTTCAGCTCTCTCTTTTCTAAAGGCACAGTAGGCCTTCACCTTCCTTCCTCCCTCTCCACTTTCCTTCTCCTTCCTTCCCCAGGAAGCCTTCATGCCGTCTCTGTGTCGTGTCCAAAGCAGCACTGCAGACAGCTACTCCCTCCCTCTCCCTGGGGCTCTTGGCAGAACCAAAGGAAAAGAACCCAGGAGCCTGAGCCCCAAATGGTACAGATGACATTTGGTGGTTCTGCTGATACCTCCTGACCCACTGTCACCCCGTCTGCCTTCAGGTGGTCCTGGGGCTTTCGCCATCCTCCACCCCAGCTCTTAACTGCTTAGACAATCTGCCTCCCTACCCAGCGGAACTGGTGAGACTCTTTACTAGCCAAGTCCTCTGCAAGGATGGCCACCTGCAGCCTGCTCTGTAGGAGGTCTCGGGCTGCCCAACACCCCAGGGGTGAGTCCCTGAGCTCTGGCATCTAAAGAGAGTTGACATAATGGTGGAGAGAATTAGAAAAAAGCCTAGATTTCTCCAACTGTGGGGCCCTGCTTAGAGGTTCCCACCTTTGGAAGGTGGGAGAGAGGTTAGCAGATGGGGGGCCTTAGAAAGGGGCCCAGAGCTTCCCCTACCTGTAGGGCTTGTGCCCGGAGCTTGGGAGCTGTCTCCTTCTTCTAGCTGAGTGGCCTCACTCCTGGGCTGCGTTTAAGCCCGGGAGGCCTCTAGCCCCCAGCTCTTCTGTTCCTGCCCCCCTCCACCTTCCTCCCTCCTTCCACCCCACCCCACCCCCACTTCAAGAGCCTTGGGCCTCTGAAGAGCATTGTTTACTGCCCTGTTGGCACAACACTTTCCCCTGGCCTGGAAGGCTCAGATTTCCCATGAAGACCTGACAGGTGGCACCTTTCAATCACAGTGTGTCCCTCCTGCCTTGACCCCAGCAGCACGCATCCTGCGGTCATCTTTCTTCCCAATGGACTTGCCTGGCCCTGGTGACCTGAAAAACCATCTGCAGGCCCATTTGGATGGGTACCAGCCCTCTGGCCTCCCCTGTTCATCCAGAGCCCAGGCTAGGCCTCTTTTGCTCCCCACCCCACCTCATTTCTTTAAAGAATCCCTTTTACTCTTCCTCAGACAAAAGCAGCTGCTGCAGGGTGGGCTAAGGAGGGAGTGAATGGGACAGCTGCTGGAGGGGACTTGGGAGGATGTCTCTGGGCTCATATTGGACAAAGCTTTGGAGGGGGGAGGGGCAAAAGGGGGAACATTGATAGGCCAAGCTGATGGTGATCCATTGGGTTTAGAGCCTAGAAAAGACAAAGCTGAGTTCTAGTTTGACTGACGTGACTGATACACAATAGGTTCTGCACAAATTTTTGTGCTGAATTGAGATTTCGCTCAGAAAAACCAAACAAATCTGTACCTTCCCTGTGTGTCCTGTGACCTAAGAAAGGCGCTACTTTTGGAGAATGTGTACAGGCAACACCCCATTAGGAAGGAAGCTTCTGACTCCCCCACCCCCTCCCCGAGTCCCCACAACTGCAGCCACACGGGCCTCCTTCCTGTTCCTGAGATACATTGATTCCGTTCCACACTCCGGGCTGTAACCTTTTTTATTCTGCTCTTTGCAAACTGGCTCCTTCTCATTCTTTAGCTCTCAGCTCAAATTTCATTTCCTCGGAGAGGGCTCTATGACCTTCAGTTCCTCTGCATCACTTCTGCCTGCTTTATTTTGTTCGTAATATTTATTTCAATCAAAAATAGCCTTATTCATTTCCTTATGATCTGACTCTCTCACTAGACTCTAAGCTCCACGAGGCATTTACTCTGCTAATGGCTATATGCCCAGGAACTAGCAAATTGCCTGGCTCGTATGGGGTGCTCAATAAATATATATGGGATAAATGAATGAATTAGTTAATAAAAGTGTGGAATTGGAGCTTGGGGACCCATGCGTAGGATGATCTGAAAGCGAGGTTTGGGTACCAATGGTTGAATAGCCCAATATTGATGAGTATTAATACCTCTGGCATTAAAATATCTCCTTCATCTGTCTAGAATTTATCTGCCCAAGATGGGTGAGCTTTTCTATATATCTCCCTGACCTGCTGTCCTTTTTTAAAATTAAAACTCACTTCTCTTCTTTCCCTATTGCCCTTAGGTATTGCAGACCGCAAAATATAAGGTCATCGTAGCACTCATTAAAACTTCCTTAGACAATTAATGTATTCACTGATCAAATGCTTTTTGAGCACCTAGTGTGTGCCGGGAACCAGCGGTGAACACAACAAAAAAAGAGGCAAAACCAGATCATTACGGTTACATTTTAGTGTGGGGAGATAGACAGCAAACAAATCAAAGAATATGCTATATTAGGTAATGATAGGTTCTATAGGAGAAAATGAAGCAAAGAGGAAGTGTTTCGTTTGGGGTATGTGTGTGATATACTTAGAGCTGTCAAGGAAGGTGTCACTGAAAAGGTGACATTGGAGCAAAGATCTGAAGGAAGGGAGTGAGGCACGCAGCTACCTGGAAAGGAAGCACTCCAGGCAGATGGAACAGCAAGTGGAAAGTTAGGAGTGTGCTTGGTGTGTTTGATTAATAGAAAAGAGGCCAGCATGACTGGGGCAGAGCGATGGACCTGAGACTAGTAGGACATAAAAGGCAGTGGGGGGCCCAGTCGTGTGGAGCCTTAGAGTCCATTTCAAGGACTTTGACTTTTGCTCTGTAATTGGAAGACCTTGGAGTGTTTTAGGTAGTGAAGTGACTTGATCTAACTTGAGATTTTTGATGAGATCACTCTGGCTGCTGTTCTGAGAATGGCCTGAAGGGGGAGCATGCACCGAAGTGGGCAAATCACTTAGGAGACTACTTCAGTAACTCAAGCTCAAGATGGTGGTGGCTTGGACCAGATTGTCAGCAGTGGAGGTGAGAAGTGGTGAGGAATGGTAATAGTGGGTAACAGTGATTAAGACTGTGCCGGCTTTCTCTTCAAGGTCATAGAACGACCATTCCGTTCAAGCCCTTGACATTCTTATTCTCTCACCTTCTGCTCATCTGGAGAGGTGGGGGTGGGGGGGTGTCCAACTAGACTGCCTTTGTACTCTCCACACCTCTCATGAGTGATCAGGGCCTAATTGGGGAGATCCTGGGTGACAACCCTACATCCTTTCCCTCGAGGCTGAGGTTCCATCCAAGAGGACAATACTGACCATGGTGAATAGCATTTACATAGCTCCCCTTTGGGAGGCTGGGAGGCTGGGAGGATGACCGTTGGATAGAGTGATGGGCCAGAGATTCACCATGCTGCTGACGATGGGTCAGCAACTTTGGAAGACATGTCTGGATTCCAGAGAACTTGGAAGGCTGGAGCTATATAAACTGTCTTTTACAAAAAATACCCAACAAACTTGACAGAGACAATTGGAAATTCCTACTTATAGGTCCTCAATTCCCAACTGTATAAGCATAGGAAGGAAAAGACACAGTCTCATGGAAGATAATAATGTCATCATCAATGAGAACAATGATTTCCCAGGTACTGGGAGGAGGGGGAAATGTGGAGTTGCTGTTCACTGGGTCTAGTTTCGGTTATTCAAGATGAATAAGTTTTAGAGAGCTGCTGTACAATATAGAGTCTAAAGCTAACAACACTGTATTGTGCACTTAAAAATGTTAACAGGGTAGATCTCACATTGTATTTTTACCATAATTTTTAAAAAGAGGCATTTTTTAAAAGAAACTCAAGTGAATATGTGCATTAGATGTCATTAATATCATTAGATGACATTAAGAAATTACTATAATTTTGACGTTGTGGAAAAAAGACTTTACCTGTTAGAGATAAAAACAGATGAAGAAAATACGGTTAATGTTCACAATTGTTAAATCCTGGTCATGGGTATATAGTAGCTCAATATACTGTGCTCCCCACTTTTCTGTACATTTTAAATTTGGCCTAAAAAAAAGTCTAAAAACTACAAAAATAAGAACAATGATTTCTTTTTATTGAGTATCACCATGGACTAGGGGCTTTAATTACAGTATCTTTTTTGTGTTTTTTTCTTTTTTGTGATGATTTTTTAAAAATCTTTTTATTTTGAAATAATTATAGGTTTACAGGAAGTTGCATAAATAGTACAGAGGGGGCCTTGTGTACCCTTCACCTAGCTTCCACTAAAAGTTAAATCATACATAACTATCTGCAATATCAAAGCCAGGAAACTGACATTGACACAATGGTGTGTACAGTTCTATGATATCTTATCACATTTGTTGATTCGTGTAACCAACCTCACAATCAGGATAGTGAACCATTCTATCCCTACAGAGATCTCCTTTGTGCTCTGCCTTTATAGGTGCTTCTTCTGCCCACCATCTTCTATCCCCAGGCAACCATTAATCTCTTCTCCATCTCTACAATTTTCCATTTTGAGAATGTTATTTAAATGAGATTATATAATATTTAACTTTTCATTACACCTGATTAAAACCTTTTCTAGAAACAGCTTCCTTTTGTAAGAATCCATCTCCTTTTTCCATACCATTTCTTAATATTCCATAATATATTGACTATATTTTCAAACGCAAAACCAGGGCAACATATGCCCACTAAAACATATAGACAATAATATTCACAGCAGCATTATTCACAATAGCCCCCAAACTGGAAACAATCCCAAAGTCCATCAACAGGAGAATGAATAAATGAATTGTGGCTTGTTCATACAATCAAATGCTAGACAGTAATAAAAAAAATGAATAACAGATAAACAAAACAATATGAATGAAATCTTACAGACACTACACTGAGCTAAAGAAGCCAGGCACAAAACAAAATAATGTATAATCCCACTTACATGAAATTCAAGAATAGGCAAAACTGATGGTGATAGATATCTGAATAGTGGTCAATTGCAGGAAGCGGGGTATTGACTGGAAGGAACATGAGATAACTTTTTAGGGTGCTGAAAGTATTTTGTATCTTGATCTGAATGGTGGTTATAGGAATGAATGTATATTTTATTTTATTTTATTTTATTTATTTTTTTAGCTGAGCCATCCTGCCACCTGTTGGCAGCTCAGCGGCTGCTCAGCTCGGGCTGACTCGAACCGCTGTTGCTCAGAGCTCAAACTCTTGAGTGAGCTCTTAACCAACTGAGCCACTCGGCCGGCCCTTGAATGTATATTTTAAAATTAAGCTTAATATTTGTATATTTTACATACTTTACTGAATGAATGTAATACCACAAATTTAAAATATCAGAGCACAGGGTTTGACAAAGGTGAGTCCTTAGAGCAGTAATGGGGCCCAGTGTTGAAAATCCAGATTTTCTTAGACAATTAGGGAAGCATATAGTGACCAACGGAATAAAGTGACCAGCCCACCTTCTCCAATGGACCGTGTACCCTTGCATCATTAATTTGCATCTCCTAAATTTCTTTTACTGGAAAATCCCTTGACAAAATCAAGGGATTGAGATGGGGTATTTTGTTGATGTTGTTGTGGGTGGTGATACAGATGGAGGAAAACATTGTCTTGAAAGATAAAGAGTTCACAAGTACCCTCCTTTTCCTGTGACTGAACACATTAGGTTAGCTTTAGTGGCAGTCAAAATTGCTTATTCTTCTCTTTATTGTGCATCTAACAGAAGTTGAACAAAACATAAGTATACATGTCTGTGAGCAGGAACAGTGCCTTATCTTTGCAAGCCCAGAGAAAGTGTAGAGACCTGTACTCCTGCATCTGTATTCACACAAAGTTTCTTGGAGCACTGGTTCCCAAACTTGGTTGCACAAAGGAAATTGTGTACTACTTATGCAATTTTCTGTAAACCTATAATTATTTCAAAATGAAAAGTTTTAAAAATCATTACAAAAAAGAAAAACAAGCAAAAACAATGTAATTAAAGCCCCTAGCTCATGGCAGATGCTCGATAAAAAGAAATAATTGTTGTTCTTATTTTTTTAATTAAGGTTTATTGGGGGTGACAATTGTAATAGTTTAATTTTTAGACTTCTATTAGGCCAAATTTAAAACGTACAGGAAATCGGAGAGCACAGCATATTGAATTTCCATATACCCATGACTAGGATTTAACAATTGTTAACATTTAGCTATATTTTACTCATCTATTTTTATCTCTAACAGATAGTCTTTTTTCCACAGCACAATTTTCACATCCTCAGAATTATAGTAATTTCTTAATGTCATCTAATGCATATTAATACACATCTAATTCACCTAGGAATTTAAAAAATTACTGATGCTTGGGTCCCACTCCCAGAGATGCTGATATAATTGCTATTGGGTGCAGCCTGGGCATCGGGATTTTTTAAAGCGTCCCAGGGGTGACCTTAATGTGAAGCACAATCTGAGAACTGTTGTGTGGGGGCGTTCTTCCTCCTCCACGCCTGATTTGTGCTCAAGCGTCTACTCTCGGGGGCGGGGGCGAAGTTCACTGAGCTCTGACCAATACACTCAAACCTCTCGGCGACAATCCCTGGGACTCGACATCCCCGCTGCAGGCGCTCTGCCCCCCGCCCAAGCCTCTATGGTATCTGGGCGTCCTCTCTAGCATCGGCAAATCTCTTTCGTCTTCAGCTTCAGCCGGCAGCGGATTTCTCTATGGTAGCGGATTTCCCAGCGCCGCCTATTTCGTACCTCATTCCGGAAGCGAGTCCGGATCAAAGAGGCGGGACTTCCCTCTCGGAGGTGACCCACGTGCTTCCGCCTTGCCTAGCTGGGCACTGGGTGAGTTTCTCGCGTTTGCCCAAAGCTGGGGACACCGGGGGTATTGTGACCGGTTCCAGGCCGAGATGAGTGACTTCTGACCTTAAGGTGACCCTGATGATGGCGCCGCCATTTCCGAGTTTCAATCCCTGGGCCGAGGCCGGGGCGCGTTAGTTCTGCGTATGATCGAATTCGCAGGGCCCCGGAGGTTCAGGCCCGTGGTTTTAGGGTGTTTTGTTCCGGAGTCTCGATCTTCTGGAGGTGACCTAGAGGCAATGGGCGTCAGGGCCTCAGGGCTCGATTTGCAGCCCCGCTATCGACGTGCTGCTGTATGACCTTGGGCTAAGCAGTGTTCCCTTCGGGGCCTCAGTTGCCACATCTGTGAAATGGGGTGGTTGAACTCAATGAGGTCAGTGGCTTCTGTCGGTCTGATACTATATGATGTCTTCGTATCCTCCAGACCCTGTGAGGGGAAAGTGAATGGGAAGGGTGGGTGCTGACGGTGATGTTTGCTCCTAGGACTAGGAGGCCAAAAGGAAATCTCCACGGTGTCGGGGCTGAGATGGATCCTCTTAGGGCCCAGCAGCTGGCTGCAGAGCTAGAGGTAGAGATGATGGCTGATATGTACAACAGGTAAGAGCCTACTCTGCACCACTTGCTTGTCTTAGAGAATGATCCTAAGTCACCCTTTCCAAGGGCAGAGGTGCGTGACTTGAAATATGCTTTCCTCAATCTAGACGAGCCAGAGGCCTGTACTCAACCCCCTCCTGCACCCCCATGGCTAAAGACTAATGCAGACACAGTNGTCTTAGAGAATGATCCTAAGTCACCCTTTCCAAGGGCAGAGGTGCGTGACTTGAAATATGCTTTCCTCAATCTAGACGAGCCAGAGGCCTGTACCCACCCCCCTCCCCCACCCCCATGGCTAAAGACTAATGCAGACACAGTATGGGGTCACTGAGAACTAGCTGCACATTTAGACTGGGGTGGAATTGGTGATGAAGGAGCCAAGTAGGAGAGAAACTCCAGTTCAGGGTCTGGTTAGGTTCCAAGAACAGTTGAGCATTTACCTTTTGACAAATTAGCATTTCTTAAAGTCGTACTCCACCTCAGGCGCTTAGCATTTTACACGCATTATCTTTTTTAATCTTCAAAATAATCTGTTGGATTAATTTTATGGTGAAGACATTGAGGTTTCCAGAGGTAAGTAACTTGCCCAGGGTCCACAGCTGGTCACTAGCAGTGTCACGTACAGTATCTCAGGCTGACTCCAAACTAGTGCCCATGACCACGTGGCACATTTGGGAACAATTCATAGCTCCACCAATCACTACTAGTATGGCCTTGGGCAAGTTGTTTGAGCTATTTGACCAGTGGTTGCCCCATCTATCAAATGGAGGTAATACTAGTACCTACCTCATATAGACATTATAAATATTAAATGTAAAAATGTATGACAGGGTGTTCACATCAAGCCCAATACGTAGTAAGCAGCCAGCAAATGTCTGCTGTTTTTATTGGTTTAAGCTCTCAGGTATCCTTTTTTTTTTTTTTTTTAAAGATTTTTATTGGGGAATTGGGGGATGGGAACAGCGCTGGGGAGTTGGGGGAAGGGGAACAGACAAGTTGCTGTCCTTTTGTTCTTCGGTCTAGTTGTGGAGGACTTTGCTTCACTGGCCCAAGTTGGCACCATCATTGCGCTCTTCCCAGGCGAGGCAGTCAGTCGCCGGCTTCTGGACGGCTGCTCACGCTGGCTGCTGGCCGCTCACGCTGGCTGCTGGCTACACACTGTAGCTTATGGCAACCCACTGCAGCAGGGGCTGCAGCCTACGCCCTCGCAGGCGACTCATGGCAGCCCAGCTCCAGGTTGAGCTGTTGTTCAGCATCTTAGCTGTAGAGGGCAGTGTCACTGGCCCTCATATGTGGGATCCGAACCAGGGCCCTCTGGTGTCCCAAGCCAGCTCTTAACCAATGCGCCACTCGGCCGGCCCTATCCTTTCTTGATTACTTGGTTTATCTTGGAGGATATATGTTACAATAATTTTTAAATGTAGGCTGTGAAGTCAGATCACCTGGGTTCATATCCTAGCTCTATGTGGTCCTGAGGCTCTCTCTGTGCCTTAATTTCCTTATCTATAAAATGGGAATAATGATTGTGCTGACCTCATAGGTTTATCATAAGAATTACATAACAATCAAGCACTTAGCATGATGCCTGGAACATAGCCAGTACTCAACTAATGGTTCCTATTTTAATTAGTCATAAACATGGGCTCAGGCAAGGTTCCTACTCTCAAGGACCTTCCAAGATGGTTGAGGTGCAAAGTGAGGATTTACACTGCCTTCCTGGGAGGTGAAAGCAGTCGATTAGGGCAGGGATGGTTGAGAGTTCCTGGTATGCCACAGGACTGCTCACCTAACTTTGCGCTTCCTTTCCCGCAGAATGACCAGTGCCTGCCACCGGAAGTGCGTGCCTCCCCACTACAAGGAAGCAGAGCTGTCCAAGGGCGAGTCTGTGTGCCTGGACCGGTGTGTCTCCAAGTACCTGGACATCCATGAGCGGATGGGCAAAAAGTTGACAGAGCTGTCTATGCAGGATGAAGAGCTGATGAAGAGGGTGCAGCAGAGCCCTGGGCCTGTGTGAGGCCCCAGACAGGATACCCCCGAGGTGCACCCTGCCCCTTCCCACTTGTCTAATTAAAGTGCCCCCGTTGGGTGTCATCTGTGAAGACTGCCAGGCCTAGGCTGTCGTCTGTGGGAGCCAGGAGTTTGGTAGAGCTCTCTCCTGGTTGAAGTATGGGTGTCTTTCGCACGGGAATGTGACTGTATGTGTGTTTGTGTATATATATACATATATATACATATTAAAACAAGTTTGTTGACACCTACTATGTGCAAAGCAGTGTGCCTGGCACTTAGAAGGAAAGGCAGCAGAGGGGGTCTGATGTAGTATTTAAAAGTGTAGACTGGTACAGTGACCTGGGTTTGCACTCCCGGCCAGCCGCTTGATGATGTACGACTCTGAACGTGTCATTTCATTGTGCTTTAGTTTCCTTATTGTAAAATGGGGACAATCATAGGGCTATTGTGAAGATTCAGTGAGTTAATGTGTAAAGTATTCAAAAAAGAATGACTAGAGCATAGGAAGTATTTAAGTATTAGCCATATATATGGCTATATATGTTATATATTTAAATATACATATTTAAATAATATATGTTATGTTCTATAAGTATATTTGTTTATGTTATATAATTTATAAAATATATTTATATTAAATTTAATTATAAATTAATGATTAATAAAAATAAATTATAATTAACAAATAAGTAATTAATGATATACATAAATACTTAAATAACAAAATTAAGTGGAGGCAGGTAGTTTCACAAATGCTATAAAGGAATATTTAGAGGAGCAAGTGAAAAGTCGATGGGATTTAAGAAGGAAGTGGCCCACCTTTTGGTTCTAAATGGCAACATCGGCCATGCGAAGGGAGCCAACCTCATGTGTGATGTGAGTGATCCAGAGAGGGGACTGAGTGGTCACAGCCCTGCAGCTTCCACCTGACTCAGGGACTGCACAGGTCATTCTCTATACAACATGCATCCAATCCGATCCACCCAGCTGGGCTGAGGGGCCCCTTAGGAACTGGAGGCTCAGAGGAGAGGCTGCCACATCTAATCCCTGTCCTGAGGAGTGCCCTTGGACTGTTGTGCAGCTTTCAGAATGTGTGGGTCACTCACTCCACATGGGGTTTTGGTGGATAGCAACGCTACTGTGGTAGCAGTACTTTGGCAGTGGGCCTGCATGGTAGAGGGTGGTGTCTGGGCTGTGACCTAACCAGGTCACAGGCATGGAGTGAAGGAAACAGGCAGTGAGTTTCACATTTAAAGGGATGGCTTCAAGCCAGACCACCTGAGGTGAAGTTCTCTAGCAGTGTGATGTTGAGTGCGGCATTTACGCCCCGTGCCTCAGTTACCCGATCTACAAAATGGCAGTCAAGTTAACCTCTGAGTGGTTGTGAAAATTAAATGTGTTAATAAGCATTTAGGAGAGTGCCTAGCTCTCTCACATTAAGTACTCAATAATGCTAGCTCTGTATTTTTTTTGTTTCAATTGCTAAGTTTGGTGTGAGGCTACAGCAAAACCATTGCCCACCTGTCTACCTTAGTGGTGGGCAGAGAGCTAAGGCTCCTTTCTAGGTACTGAAGTGCAAGTCTGGGTCAACAGGTGGCGCTGTCTGCTCACGGGATCTGCACGGCTGTGACCAATTTTACAACTGGATTTGCCTCTTCTACAGCAGCTAGGAAGAGGGGAGCGGTGAGGAAAATTGATGTTGTACCTGCCCTCGGATCTAGCTAGGAACATTGGAAGTTCTCTGAGTGCATAGCTGGAACACGCAGAAGGGGCCGGTGGAGTGGAAGAGGAGGTTCCAGCTGGAGAGAGGAGCACTAGCTTTGAAGTGGCAGAAAGTGTGGCGCCTTCAGGAAACAAAGCTTGGGTGTGCCTGGCGTGCTGAGTGTGATGGGAGGTAGTGGTGAGATGAGAAGAGGGCTGGGCAGGCACGGCTCCAAAAGAGCCTGGCGAGCTGTGAACGAGTCCGGATTTTCTCCTACTAAGGGGATCAGCAAACTGTTGAAGGATGTGAAGTCTGGCAGTGAAAAGGACCGATCTATCATTTTCGAGGCTCCCTCGAGCTGCCAGCCAGGTGGATAGTGGTAGACGATGGTTTAATGGATTAAGAGGAGCCATGCCAGGGAGCCAGGGAGGAGAAGGGATGATGACAGTAAGAACAGCTACTGAGTCGCTACAGTGTGCTAATAAGTATATTTACTTCAGTTAATTCCCCCCTTGTAACAACTGTGAGGCAGGTGCGATTATTGTCATTTTATCGATGAAGAAGCTGAGGCTCTGAAAAGTAAGTAGCTTGCTGAAGGTCAAACAGCTGGCAAGTGGCAGAGCCAGGATTCCAACATATTTAGACACCAGCACCAACTTTTAACCAGTCCTCTAGGACTGGGGGCGATGCTCCCTAATGAGACATATGTCGGTGATGTCATAGTTCATTTAACAATGTTTATTTTTGGCCTGTTACATGCAAACTGTCCAAAGTGAATTAGCGAGGTCCCTGCCCTCAGTGAATTAAGTGCAAGGGATGGGAGGGTGGGTGCAGCAGAGATGGAAGAAACATACAAAGGGGATTAGAATGGCTTAGGGTCAAAAACTCGTAATCCTCAGTTTTTGCTCCATTGTCATGGTTTCAAAAACCAAGAAATGTCTCCTAAAACTCTGGACTTTAGCTTCTTTTCCAAATTTAGATCTGAGAAGTCAGCCTGCATTCCTGCTTGGTAGCAGCCTACTAGAGGACTCGGCTGTCCACCAAACCTCCCACGGCTGATTTCTTCCTGCATCACCGTCTGCTTGACCTGTCGGCATTTGTTCTGTGCCTTCCGCTCTGGGTGTTCAGATGAGCTGGACACTATGTGAAACCACGGTAAATGTCTTGGTGTAGGCAGCCTCTTAGTGGCCCCCGGTATCTTGTCTGCCGCTTGTCATCCCTCACATAACGCCCTTCCCTTGAATCTGCAAAAGACCTAGAGACTGGCTTCTAACAGAACACAGCAAAGGTGGTGGGACGCCGCTTCTGTGGTTAAGGTACAAGATTGTAACGGCCGTCTTATTCTCTCCATCTCCCTCTCCTGCTCACTGTGATGAAGCAAGCTTCCCCCTGGTGAGCTGCCCTGTGAGGAGGCCCATGTGGTCAGGAACCGAGGGCAGCCAACAGCCAGGGAGGAGCCGAATCCTGCCAACAACCACACGAGTGAGTGAGCTCGGAAGCAAACCCTTCTCCAGTCAAGATTTCAGGTGACCACAGCCCTGAATGCCTTGTAAGAGACTCTGACATCAAGGACCCATCAACGATGCACCCTGACTCCTGACCTAGAGAAAGTGAGATAGTGTTTTAAGCTATTACACTTGGGGGTAATTTGGGATGCAGCCATGAGGAGACCGTACACGTACAGTTCTCAGAGCTGTTCCAGTTGTCTGAGACCACGGTCATTCTACAGCTACATTGAGGAGCCAGGCACCATGCCGGGCATTCGCGGTATGTCAATCAACAGAATGGATAAGGACCCTTGCCCTCTTGGAACTCATATCCTGGTGAAGGTGGTTTCACAGCGTGGCCGTCTGAGTTGGCAGTGCTATTCTGCAGGCAAGACAGCTCCTTCAGCTCCTTGGGAGAACTTAACCTCTTTCAGGTTTTAACCCCCTTTGAAACTCCAACAAAAGCTACAGACTGCTTTTTGGTTTGTTGTTGTTAGAAAAATGTATGTGCACTTAGAATTTTGCATGTAATTTTAGGGATTTTCATAATTCTTGTGGTCTGACCTAAGAGAAGTCTTGTGAGGAGCATTGTTTTAGGCACTGGGGCAAAGAAGCAAGATAAAAGGTCTAACGGGGGAGACATGATTAAAATCAGTGGCTTTTACAGTTGTATTAAGTGCTACAAGAGATGTTCAGGGAGCTGTGGGGCTATATAAAGGAATGTGAGATATTGTAACAAACATATATTAGGTCATTCAGATGACCAAAATATATTCCTCATATAGTGAGTATATTGGGTCTTCATCCCTAGTTCCTGGCTCACAGCTCCGTAAACCCTTGGCATTTCCTAAGTATTGAAAGTGATAAAAGAGTCTTCGGTTATGTGAATGAGGTGATTTTCAGAAGCACCAAAGGAAGGGGGCTGGTTGCCAGGAGAACTAACCAAGTGATATGAGGGTTGGAACTTTCAGCCCTCCCCTCCCTTCCCCTCTGACTTCTGACCCCCAGGAAAGGGAGAGGGGCTGGAGGTCAAATCAGTTGCCAAAGCCCTACCATTTAGTCAATCATTTCTACATAATGAGGCCTCCATAAGAAACCCAAGAGGACGAGGTTTGGGGAACTTCTGGTTGGTGAGCATGTGGAGCTGCAGAGACAGTGGGTGCCCAGAGAGGGCATGGAAGGCTCCCCTTCCGCACACTGTGAGCATCTCTTCCATCTGGCTGTTCCTGAGTTCTATCCTGTTACAGTAAATTAGTGATCTAGTAAGTAATATGTTTCTCTGAGTTCTGTGAGCCATTCTAAAAAATTAATCAAGGGCCGGCCGAGTGGTGCAATGGTTAAGAGCTGGCTTGGGATGCCAGAGGGCCCCAGTTCGGATCCCATATGAGGGCCAGTGACACTGCCCTCCACAGCTAAGACGCTGAACAACAGCTCAACCTGGAGCTGGGCTGCTGAGAGTCGCTGGCTACGGCGTAGGGTGCAGCTCCTGCTGCAGTGGGTTGCCAGGGGCTACCGTATGTAGCCAGCAGCCAGTGTGAGGGGCCGGCAGCCGCAGTGAATGGTGGTCCAGAAGCTGGCAACTGATCTGCCTCACCTGGGAAGAGCGCAATGATGGTGCCAACTTGGGCCAGTGAAGCAACGTCCTCCACAACTAGGCTGAAGAACAAAAGGACAGCAACTTGTCTGTTCCCCTTCCCCCGATTCCCCAATAAAAATCTTAAAAAAAAAAAAAATTAATCAAACCCCAGGAGGGGAATGTGGGACCCTCTGATATTACAGCCAGTTGGTCAGAAGTGCAGGTGACAACTTGGACTTACAATTGGCATTGTGAGTTGGAGGGGGTCTTTGGAACCTCCAGTCTGTAGCCAGTTGGTCAGAAGCCCAGAAAGCCTGGGCTTGTGGTGGTTTGGAGGGGGTGAGGCAGTCTTGTAGGACTGAACCCTTAACCTGTGGAATCTGTTGTTAATCTCTGGGTAGAATTGAGTTGAATTCTGTGAAACCCTGCTGGTGTCCTGAGAATTGTTTCTCAGTATTGGGGAAACCTCACCCCCTCAACATTGGAATTGGGTCCAGGAACCCAATAAACTTTCATTTCTGGCACTCGCTAGACTAGAGGAGTGAGGCTCAGGAAGCCTAAGTGACTCGGGCAAAACTGCGTGACTAGTCAGCTGCAGAGCCAGGAGCAGGCCCAGCCTGCGTGGCTCCTGAGCCAGCAGTGCTGTCCACTCAGCTGGGAAGCAGCTTCCAGCCAGGAGCCTGCGGGAGATCCAAGGTGATAACACTGTTCTACTCACGCTGTGGGTCGTCTCAGGGGATCAGCGCCTTTCCTTTCCCAGGATGTTCTCCATTCATTAAACACACACACCCAACCATAGCTATCTCTTTCCTTCAGAACAAACAAGCAAAGCCAAAAGAAAACAAGAAAACAAAATCTAAGTTTCCAGTCACTTATCTCACAACACTGGAAGTCCTTGGCCTTGCAGAGGTCCTTCCAAACTGACCCCAGCCTGCCTTTTCAGCTCCATTTCCCACCACACGTTTTATTTAGTCAACAAATGTTTACCATGGGCTTGCTTGTTACATGCCAGGCCCCATGATAGGGGGCAGGTATACAAACCACCTACAATGTGGTTCTTGCCCCCAAGAGAGTTATATATCATGGGGAGGGAAGCAGGCAAGTAAACTTGATTCTAGATCAGTGTGAGGGCTTCAATAGAGATTAGTGTTTTCGGGGAGTAGGTGGGCCGGGTTCCTAAGCCAGCCTAGATCAGACAGCTTCCAGAAAGAGTTGAAACTTGAGGTGAATTGTGGAGGATGAATACCTTAGAAATGAAGAAGGGACTCTGTCACCCCATCCATAGGAAGGAACAGGTGCAAAGGCAAGGTGTGAAAGCAGATGGCTTCACACTTCATTCCACAGGTGCTTACTGAATGCCTCTTAGGGCTGTTCTAGGTGCTGGAGATACAGCAGTGAACACAATAGACCAGGCGCTTGTCTTTAGGGCGTTCAGGAGGGGAAAACCTGGGAATGTGGGTTGGGGATGAGGAAGGGCAAGCAGTACAGCCGTGGTGGTCCGTGGACCCCTGGAGCCTGTGGAGGGTGTCCACAATAACCCTGAAATTGGAACGTGTGTGCGCGCGCGCAAGTTCACACGTGCATTTTCACAGGGAGTGGAAGCATAACACTTGACTGTATTCTCAAAGGATCCATGACCATCTTGGGTTAGATCTCTTACTCTAGGACCCCTTGTGCTAAGCTACGGAATTTGACCTTGATCAGGAAGCTCTGGGAGACAGTATGAAATTTAAGATGTGAAACCATCAGAGCCAGACACTGCCCTCTTGCCAGAGAGAACTCCTTGTGCCTTTCCCACTGCTATGCCTTCACTTTGGACCTGGAGAAATGGAATGGGAAGGGCCACGCTGCAAAGCCGACAGGTCTGAGTTTGCATCCTGCCTCCATCCATCGTGCTCCAGCTGCTAGCCGCGTGTCCTTTCCCTCTGTGAAAAGTTGTGAGGTTTCAACGAGACCATAATGGTTTGAGGATTTACTGTTAATTTTTCTTTGGAAAGCGCCCAGCATATAGCTAGCCACTCAGCAAATCTCAGCTTTTATCTTGGCTTGGTGGCTCAGCTGTTCAGAGATGCCCTCTAGTTTGATGTCCTATTGGAACTTCCCCGGGGCAGTTGATCACACACCCAGAGCTTTGCGGCTATCACTAACATTGCTTTCCACACACTGTATTAACCTCACCTCTCTATTGGTTTGCCTTTGTCATCTCATATAAGTCCACACCCCAGTCCAGGTAGAGACACCTCCCCTGTTTCACAGATGAGGAAACAGGCCCAGGAAGTGGAGAAATGTTCCAGGAATCGATCAGTTAATAAGTGTCTGGAAGCACCTCATCATCAGGCCTTCTGAAAAAATTATGACAGCTGCAACAATAATGAACATTTATGAAGCTTACTAGGTACCAGGTGCTGTGCTGAGCATTTTACCAGTACCATAACACTCAATTCCACCCCATCTCCCTGCAGGTAGGGAGGTACTACTAGTATATATTGTTATTCGAATTTACAGAGGAGAAAGCCGAGGCTCACAGAAAGCAAGTTGCCTAAGGTAACGCAGGTCCCTCATTTTGAAAATCAAGACTCAGAACTCTGTCTGACAAACTCCAAAGAAACCTGTGTCATTCTGCCTCTTAAAAAACATTACTCCCAACTACAGTTTAAAGCCCTGCCCAAGCCTGCCTTTTGTCGCGATCTGTCTGCTGCAGCCCAATCTGGTTGTTTTGATCAAGGATACACGGGGTGCTGCCTGATTGATCTGGGGGTCGAGGGAGAGGGAAGGAGGTGAGGGTGGAAATTTTAGGTGCTGGGGGCGTGTGCCGGGGACTACAGGGCGAGTCACGTGCGCGTGAAACTCGATCTAGGAGGAGGGGAAGGGAGCCCCCGCCCCTACCTCGGGGTGCAGCTCCGGACGGGTATAAAAACAACTATCAACTCCGTCGGTCCATTTCGTCCCTGTCCTGCTTCGGGAACCGGTGTCGCTCGGAGGATTCCCAGCTCCCGGACGTGTTCCGAGGGGGTGGCAGCGGCGAGAATATCACCAAGCTGTCGGGTTGAACCTCCAAGGCCGCCGGGATTCGAGCGCGCAGATAAGTGCTGAGCGCCGGTGCTGGTCAAGGTTGGGCCCGCCGGACACCGGACACCGAGAGTGTGGACGCACCGCCCAGGCGCTGCGCTCCCAGAGGCGTCCGCGGCTGCAGGAGGGGCGTTCGCCCCCGACCCGAGGTGAGCAGAGGGTGGGTGTCGGGGTCCCGAGCTGCGCATCCTGCGCATCCGCAGAAAGCCACCCGGGTCCGCTGCCACCGACACTCCCAGACTCTACAAGAGAAACCCGTTACCTGAGCCCTTGGGTCCCACGGCGCCGTGTCCAGTCCCTCCAAGCGCGTCCCTTCCTCTGCTTCCTCTCGGCTCCCTCTAGCCGCACTTCTCTGTTCAGAATGACACTCTTGGGGGGGTCCAACGGACCTGTGGGAGCGCCTGAACCCAAAGCCCCATTTCACAGACGAGGGTACTGAGGCGCCCCCCCTCCCACCTCCGCCCTTCCCCCCGGAGAACGGATTCGTGCTTTCCTCCCTGCGTCTTGCCCGTCCTTGTCCCGCTCCTCTTTGCTTTGCTCGGTCTCACCCTTCTGGCGGCTCCACACCCCCGCGCCGCGGCAGCAGCGGGGCAGGGAGGGGGAGCTCGGGCTCTCTCCCTTCTAGTAAACACACCCGCCCGCCCGCCGGCCGGCCGGCCGCTGCCACTGCCCTTATAAAGCCAGCGGCCGCCGGACTTCCTGCCGGAGCCGGAGCCCCCTCCCCTGGCTGGAGCCGGCGGGTTGCTCTGCGCCCTACAGAGTGAGTGAGAGTGAGGGGCGCCCGGGAGCACCGGGGGAGCAGGAGGGCCCGGTCTGGGTCTCAGTCCACGTGGCAGCTGTTGGCGTGCATCGAGAGACTGTAGGGACACTGGCCGCCTGGTGCGGAGAGGGGGAGGGCTTGCTGTCGCCCAGCCCCAGAACAGAGGAGTGGTCTTAAAGGGCCACAGGAAGGGGGTGGGGTGTGGCAACGGTGTCTTTGGCCAGCGTCAGACTTCCCTTTCCTCCTCCTGGTTGCTTCTGGGGGGTCCTTTCTGGCGCGGGAGGCCGGATACTGGTCAGCGGTGGCTTCAGAGTGCGCCCTGCCCCTTGCCGACCTCTGGGAACTTGGGGAAGTGCGGATTTGGCCCCTGGGAGCGGGACTCTTGCCTGGCCTGGCCTGGTTGGAAGAGCCCGGCAGCGCGCCAGCAAGCTGTTGAGCGAAGACAGGACCTTCCTTGTCTCGATAGTGGCCCGGCGGGAACTCAGTGCCACGTGCGCCCCTGGCACTGCCGGTGCGCCCTGGGCCAGCTCAGCGGCACCCGATGGGAAGCCCAGGGTTCTATGGGGCCTCCATGAATACCCCCTCGTGAGCTGGCCCAGCAGCCACCACGATGCAGGACCCTAACCAGGGGCCGCTGGGGGGCCCTGTGCTCAGCGCTCTGTTCCTGTGCAGGCACGCGGCCAGCATGGCCCCCACGCTGCAGCAGGCATACCGGCGGCGCTGGTGGATGGCCTGCACAGCCGTGCTGGAGAACCTCTTCTTCTCTGCCGTGCTCCTAGGCTGGGGCTCCCTGCTGCTCATGCTCAAGAACGAGGGCTTCTATTCCAGCATGTGCTCAGGTATGCCCTAGAAGGGGCCAGCCAGGCTGGAGGAGGGGCAGCAGAGGGGGGAGGTGGACACCAGAGGACAGGTGGCCGAGGGGACAGAAAGCAGGGCTGCTTAAACCGGGGCAGGGAGTTGGAGAGGCCACTTCTTGACCTCTTCAAACTTCATCTAGAGAATGCGCAGGCACTCTGCCCACTCTACCTCCTTTATCTAATTCAGTCTTCACTGAACGCCAGGTATCCTGCTGGGCATCCAGATGCTGGGACTGACCTGCACAGCCCTAAGCCCTTGGCAGCCTCAGGTTTAGAGTAAAATGGAGACTTCTAGAAGGGAAGTGCTACACCTAGCGCGTGAAGGATTTCTGTAAGGATAAATAAGGCACAGGAGAACCTACAGAGTGGATTGCACGGATAGGGCCTGCACTCCTTTTGCAGACCTTTGAACCCCAAGTCTTCAAATCACCCATTTGTACAAAGTTAATAGTCTCCTTTCCTCTAGGCCAGGCATCTATGAGGGTTCCCATTTTCTATTTCAATAAACTTGACTTTGTGTGACCCCAGTGAGGGAGTGGGAATTCTAATATTCCATATGTAAGATAACCTAACCATATCTGACCAACAAGTGCCCTGGGCTGTCTGCTGGAAGGGTAATCTTTGTTTTCTGGGAAGGAGAGCTGTGCTGACGAGCTCAGCCTAAGGAGCTGGATGGATGTGGAATTTGACCCTTCCCCTGCTTATTCTCTTCCTCCAACTTCCATATTGAGGAACAGGGTCTTGGAGGAAGGCCAGCGAGGGTTCCAATCCCAGCTTCCATGAGTTTTCTAGCTGGGTGACATTAGCAAGTTCCTTAAAACATTGAGCCTCATTTGCCTGGTCTGCAAAATGGGAATAATAAATAATACCAGGGGTGCCAAAAATATGTACACAAGTGGACACTGGTCAACGTTGCTCAAGCAGTACTTCGCCGTAATCAGAAGTGTCTGGACGCTGACGGTCACCACTTTGAGCACCTCTTGTAATTGCAGAAGTCAAACGTGACATGAATTCATCTTTTGTTATCGGTGTATATTGAGTATCACGATTTTAATAGTTTTTTCCTTTCTTAATGTGTGTATACATTTTTTTGGCACCCTTTGTATTTACCCTACGGGTGTGCTGTGAGAGTCCATGACGGTTGATAAACAGTAGTGTCATTCATTCCTGGGCGTCTCCTCAACTCAGTTCCCTGCAGGCATCTGCCTTGGTTGTGGGAAGAAAGCCAAGGCCTTGGGGGTAGCACTAGAAAGGTCTTGATATCTGCTCTGAGCAGCACCCACTCCACCGTGGGCTGCTCCGCCCCTGCCAAGGTTATCTGTAAGGAAGCAGCTGGTGGCATGGAGGAATGGCCCCAGGGTGATAGGGCCCCCCAGGAGGTGGAGATTAGAGTTGGCAGCTGGCCTGGGGAGGCAGGTTGGGTCAGGAGGAGTGGGCTTGGGATGAAATGATAGGCATTCCAGAGAGCTAGGAGGGCTTTGGGGAGCCCTATCTGCAAATAGAGGTGGGGAGTCCAGGTCCCATCTGAGTTGTGTACCCTGAAGATGGTGAGGACTTGTCCTAGTGGCCTTGACGCCTACCACTGCCAAACCAGTAGCTTCCTCCTGCCTCCTCCATATGTTGTTTTTTTTTAAAATCAACTTTATTGAAGATTACTTTACATCACACGTTTTGATGAGGTTGGACAAATTTGTGTGCACCTCAGGAACCATCACCATAGTCAATACTGAGTATATTTCCATCACCCCTCAAGTTCCTGCTCCCCTTTTACTTATTGCCCATCCCTCCACCTGTGCTTTTTAAAAATACGGATAAGAGCTTTATTAAGATAAAAGTCACATATCTTACAATTCACCCATTTAAAGTATACAATTTAATAATAGTTATGGGGATGTAAATTACAGAATAGGGAATATAGTCAATCATATTGTAATAACTATATATGGTGTTACAAGGGTACTGGACTTAACCAGGGTGATCGCTTTGTAAGTTATATAAATGGCTAATCACTAAGTTTACACCTGGAACTAGTATAATGTATGTTAACTGTAACTGAAAAATTGAAAAAGAAAATTGAAAAACCTATTAAAAATGAATAAAGAAATGGTCTTTGAAGAAATAGTTGCAGTTGAATAAATGTTGACTTGACTTGAAATAGTTGCAGTTGACTTAATTGCCTACAAAGAAAAAAAAAACAAAACAAAAAATAAAGTATACAATTTAATGGTTTTTAGCATATTCAGAGTTGTGCTGCCATCACCACAATTAATTTTGGAACATTTTCTTGACCCCAAAAAGTAACCCTTTCCCCATTATCGGTACTACTGTCCTATTCTCCCCACCCCACCCTCCACCCCCAAGTACTAGGCAACCGCCCATCTACTTTCTGTCATAGGTTGCCTATGACAAAAATAGATTTGCCTATTCTGAACATTTCCCATAAGTGGTATCTTATGATATGTGATCTTTAGTGACAGTCTTCTCTCACTGAGCATGGTGTTTTCAAGGTTCCTCCAGGTTGTGTGTAGCATGTGTTAGGACTTGGTTTCTAATACTCCATTGCATGGATCTACCACATTTTTTTTATCCATTCGTCAGTGATGGCCATGTGGGTTGTTTCCACTTTTTGGCTCTTATGAAAAATACTCCTATTCATGTACAAGTTTTTCTTTGGACATATGCTTTCCATCCCCTTAGGTATATGTCTAGGAGTGGGATTGCTGGACCATAAGGGTAACTATGTTTAACATTTTGAGGAAGGGCTAGCCTGTTTTCCAAAGTGGCTGCACCATTTTGCAGTCCCTCCAGCGGTGTACTGAGGGTTCTAATTTCTCCGTACCCTAGACAACACTTGTCATTGCTCATCTTTTTTTTATTATAGCCATTCTAGTGGACATCAAACATTATCTTTTTGTGGTTTTTGATTTGCATTTCCCTGATGGCTAATGATGTTGGGAATCTTTCATGTACTCCTTGGCCATTGGTATATCTTCTTCGGAGAAATGTCTGTTCAGAGCCTTTGCCAACTTTAAAATTGGGTTATTTGCCTTTTTATTTTTGAGTTGTAAGAGTACTTGATATTCTAGATACAAGTCCCTTATCAGATAGTGATTTGCAAAATTTTTCTCCCACTGTGGGTTGTCTTTTCACATTCTTCATGTGAAAAGCACAAAACTTCAGGGGCACAAACGTTTAATATTGATGAAGCCTAATCTATGTTTTTTTCTTTTGCCATTTGTGTTTTGGTGTCATGTTTAAGAAGCTATTGCCTAATCTAAGGTCACCAAGATTGACACCTATGTTTGCTCCTAAGAGTTTTATATTTTAGCTCTTACATTTAGATCTTCGGTCCATATGGAGTTAATTTTTGTATGTGGTGTGTGATAGCCACCTGGTGTTTTGAGTTCTCAGAAGTGAGTGTGTGTCTGAGCCTGGTTATTTGGGATCTCTAGAGGTGACCAATGCGAACCTTCCTCCTATTCTCAGAACTTATTTGCCTATTTTTGGAAAGCAGGGCACCACATGTCTCCCTTCCCCCACCGCTCTTTCACTCAGGGGACTCCAACCTCAGTCCTTGGTGGGGGATGCTATACCCCATTCTGTCTTAGTCATGCTGCCCTATCAAAAGCACCTATTTTCTGCTTTTTGAAGCCTCATTCGCTGTGGTCTTGGCCTCCCTCTACAGGGTCCCAAGAACACAGAAGCAGCCCAGGAGTCTGTGTCCCCATAGTGTATGGAAACAGCATGACTTCCAACTCTCCCACGTGCCAGTTGGCTGACGTGAGCCAGTTACTTAACTTTCTTAATGTCTCAGTTATCCCATATGTAAAAAGGAACCAATAATCCCTACTTGCAGGGCTGTTGTGAAAATGAAATGAGAGCAAGATTGCAAAATTCAGACAACTGGTGGTGGCTGTTACGTTCTGGAGCCTCCGCTGTCAGCTTTTGCTGTGTGACCTTAGGCAAGTCACCTATTCTCTCTGGATCCCCTCTTCTAAGTCTGTACCATGGAGTGGACAACCCTCATCCTCTTTGCCACAGAGCAGTGATGCGAAGACCAAATGATGCCATTTAGCAAATGTGGAGCTCATTATTGAGGTGTTCATTAGCATCGGCTTTGGGGTTTCCTGGCCATGCCCCCTGTTCTGCTCAGGGCTTTCTGCGGTCCCTCTGTTGAGGTATACCTTGGGGTGGGTGGTTGACCCACCTGTAAGGGCATCACAGTTAAAGGGCGGTGTGACTCAGAATTTAGGTAGGGGCAGTTCAGTTTATCACACACTACTGTATATCTCACATAAGTGCCGAAATAAGAAAACAGTGGCTAAAGTTCCTTAAGCATTTTCTATTTGCTAATTAGATCTTTAGTCCTCACAACAAATCTGTGATGTGGGTTTTATTATTAACCCCACTTACGGAAGAGACAGCTGAAGCTCAGAGATGCTAAGTAACTTGCCTGAGGTCACACAGCTAATAAACGGAGCAGAGCAAGCGTTCAACCCCAAGTCTGACTTTGGAGCCCTTCTTTTTGCCTTGTGGAAATACTACTGTAGACCTACTTCCCTGACCTTCAGCTTGGGGGAGTCCAGACATAGACAGGACTACTAGCGAGAGCCCAACCCTTTGGAAGTTTTGGTGAATATGACTATGTCTTCTGCAGGAAAGCGAAGCATCGGGGGATGAGGAAGGGCTCACTGACCAGGGAGACCAAGAAAATGGGATCGTTTTGTGAGTGTCTGCATGGCAACCCTTAGAGCCAGCCTCTCCAGTGGCTGCCACCACTCCCCCTATTTCACAGGTGGGATACCAGAGCCTCGGTTTCAGCAGCACAGCTAGTGGAGCCAGCTTTTAGCCATGCTCTGGACTCCAGAGGCAGATTGATGAACCATGATCCTGTTTCCCACTTTTTCCCAGGCCTAGTCATTTGGAGTTCACGTTCACGTCTTCATTATTTCTGTGTGCCATAGGTGTTATTATTTACTTAGTATTTCCTTTTAAATCAACCCACTTAAAAAATTAACCTCATTTGAAAGTATAATATCCTTGGAATCTTGGGTTTGATGTTACTTACACACACACACACCCCATACACATGTACACATATGTTTCTAATATACATATATATATCTCCCTAGTAATATGTATATGTATATATGCGTGTGTTATTGAAAGCCATTCAAATAGCTCATAATTATGAAACATCAAACACCACTCCATGTGCCCCCTAAACCTATCCTGAGTGCCCACCCCATTTCCACACTCGGGGGAACACCGTTTTCCCTGGCTTCTAAGCCTGTCTCTGCCACTAGCTTACCGAGTATGCTTTCTCTGTCCCACTCCACGCCTCACTTGACTCGTCTGTGAAAATGGGGCAGTTGGGTTGGATTTCAAAGACCTCTTTTGTTGTCTTGACATGGCTAGAGGTCTACTAAGAGGTGCTTCAGAAGTCTGGCTTTACCCAACCACGCAGAGGAATCAGGTCTCAGGAACTGGCTTGTATTAGTCAAACTCACAAGAGCCTGATCGATAAACCAGAGAAACACATGTGTTAATTGACCAGAGCTACGAGCAGCCCTGGGGGCTGGAATTCTGCACCAGTGGAAGAACACATTTCCTTGCCAGCCCTCACGTCTGCTGAAGCCGCCCTGTCCGGGACAGAGAGGCTCTGTGGTACCATGGAAAAGCATTGGCACTGGAGATTGTCTTGAGTTTGAATCTGAGCCCGCCTGTAAGGGGCTGTGTGGCTGTGAGCTGCTCTGCTTCTCAGAGCCTCATCATCTATAAAATGGGGAGTATATACTTGCTTTTTACGGTTGTTGTAAGGATTAAATGAGATACTACATGAAAAAGCCTGGCACAAAGTAGGTGTTAATTAGTTGAGAGGTAGTGGGACTGTTCGTGAGAGACAAGTGTCATCTGATGGCCAAAGACTTAGAAGCAGGGGCAGTGTCTAATTCAGGGGCTGCAAACTAAAAGGCCAACAGAGGCCAGGCAGTTAATAACTGGCAAATCAGGGCAGATGTAAGATGCTAATATCTGAGTTAAAAGTGAAGTGAGGACTTGTGTGACCTGGAGAAGGCAAACCCTGGCGAAAAGGGGTGGCCTCTACTCAGCTCCAGAAATGGCCAGATCTCCTGACTTTTTTATTTAAATTTTATTGGGGAACAGTCATGGTCATTGGTCACACATTGCTTTCATGCTACCTACAGTGGTGTAGTTGACTCTTTTAAGGAGGGTGCAGCTCACAGTGACCCATGCGGGGATTGAACCAGCAACCTTGGTGTTATCAGTACAATGCTCTAAGCTCTAACCAACTGAGCTAACCGGTCACCCCTCTTCTGACTTGTTTTTTTTTTTAAGATTTTATTGGGGAATTGGGGAAGGGGAACAGCGTTGGGGAATCGGGGAAGGGGAACAGACAAGTTGCTGTCCTTTTGTTCTTCAGTCCAGTTGTGGAGGACGTCGCTTCACTGGCCCATGTTGGTATTATCATTGCGCTCTTCCCGGCTGAGGCAGATCGGTCGCCAGCCACTGGAAGGCCACTCAGGGCGGCTCATGGCAGCTAACGCTGGCTGCCACCCGCTCATGCCCGCTGCCGGCCACTCACCATAGCTCACAGCAGCCCACTGAAGCCCAGCTGCAACCTACGCCATCATGGGTGACTCATGGCAGCCCAGCTCCAGGTTGAGCTGTTGTTCACCATCTTAGCTCTAGAGGGCACAGCGTCACTGGCCCTCATGTGGGATCTGAACTGGGGCCCTGCTGCTCAGAGCTGGCGTCCCAAGCCAACTCCTAACCAATGTGCCACTTGACCGGCCCCTCTTCTGACTTCTTAAAGAAAAGCCAGACTTCTGGATTTTTTATGTGATAACTCCTGATTTTAAACTGGCACTCAATTAAAATTTCCAAGCCAAGCAAAACTTATGTGTGGGCCATTGCTGGTCCGCCATGTGCAGCCTCTGGCCTAAATGATCTTTGTATTTCTTCCTGCACATTACCCACTGTCCCAACACAGTGCCTGTCTTACAGTAGATGTCCAGTAAGTGTGTGTAGATGGAATAAATGGGTGCAGACAAACCTGGCAGAGAAATGAACAGTGATCATAAAATCACTAAACTATGGGGCTAGCCTGAACCCTGAAGGCTGTGTGGTCTAAACTACTAATCACTCCTTCCAGGTGTCTGAGCACTCTCCCCAGCTTCCTTGGCAGTTGGTACCTACAGATGGAAACTCCCCGTGGCCCAATGCAGCTCTTCACCTGGTTGTCCAGCACTCATGATCTGAAATGTCTTCTTTGTTAGATCACTTCGCCCTTCCGCCACATGCATGCCCTTCAGATATCTGAAGTCAGGGGTCATTGTCAACATTGAGGTCACTAGTGGTGGCCCCCCCCCACCCCCCGAATTCAGGCACTATTACATCTTCCTGTCACAGCACCTATCACCCTTTAAATCAGTGTCTGCTCTTTTCCTTGTGTATTATCTAATATAAGCCCCAGGAGAGCTGAGCGCTTCCTGTCTTATTCACTGTGGGATCCTCAGCACCTAGAGAAGAGGCTGACCACATTGGGACCCTTCAGAGGAGCCATCATCTCCCCTTCATCAGCCATTTCAGGAGCACCTTCCCTGGGCCAGGCCCTGGACAAAGGTCTCTGTTCACCTTCTCCAACTGGATCTCCTAAAGAGCCTGTGGGTTAGGCATTCTCTGCTCCCTTTTACAGGCAAGGGGCTTGAGGCTCAAAGAGAGGAAGTTACATGTCCGAGGTTGCACAGCTAGTAAAGATGGTGGTGGGAATTCAGACCCTGACCTCGCTGCCTTCCAGGCGCACCCTGAGTTTGTCCTTGGCAATGATGCCTAAGTAACAAATTGGTGGCGGGGAACAGCCACCTCATGGCTCGCTGAGCATTGAGTGAAGTGAAATCACCTGCCTTCCCCCACTAACCTTTTTCATTAACTTGTCACAACTCCAAGTTGGCAGTTTACCTGGAGGACACGTCCTCCCAGTGAACCTCTAAGGGGTATTGGAGGGCAGTGCCGCGGTCCTAATGCTGCGCCTCAGTTTCATCATCTGGAGATTGGAAATACTTTATTAGCTGACTCCTGGGGCTGTTGTGAGTTAATAAGGTGACTGCTGAGAGCATTGCCTAGAACATAGTTAAGTGCTCAATGAATATTAGCTAGTATTTTATCAGAATGTTGTTTATGGGGTGAGCTTCCTGTAAGTTTTAAGTGAATCTTGTTACGTCAACTGAGCATCACTCACTGACTTTGTGCCCGGATTTGAGGGTGCTTCCTGTTGGGGGTCTATGACCCCCTAAGATTGACCATTGAGTGAATGTTACAACTTAGTAAATACGTTAGTGTCTGTGAGCATGTTTGAGGTAGCTGAGGCCTCTGATTGGGTGTGTGGCTCCTCCAGGGTCACATACTGGATGCTGCCATTTCTGGAGCCCCCTCCCCACCTGGCTGGCAGTAAATCAGATGCATGGGATTTGAGTGCAGGACCCCTGATGCCAGGCCACTCTCTCCTGTGCCCCGCTGCTCCTGCTCTCATGTGCTGAGCCCTCCCTTGCCCCTCCTCAGCTGAGAACACCACCAACACCACCCAGGATGCACAGTTCCGGTGGCCCAGCTGTGACCCCCAGGAAGAGATGCTCACCCTGGGCTTCACCATCGGCTCCTTTGTGCTCAGCGCCACCACCCTGCCACTGGGGATCTTCATGGACCGTTTTGGCCCCCGGCCCACACGGCTGGTTGGCAGGTGAGGTGGTGGGGCCAGGCCTTGGGGAGCTGGAGGGCAGGGAGTGGTGCTGCAGGGGGAGGGGAAGCTCTGAGTGTTAACAGTCAACTCCTCCCCTTCCCCCCACATCTCCACAGCACCTGCTTCGCAGCGTCCTGCACCCTCATGGCCCTGGCCTCACGGGACACCAAAGGTGAGAGGTCTGGCCTCTCGTAACCCCACGAGAAAAGAATGAGTGGGATAAAGGTGGATGCTTACCCCGGCTCCTGCCCTTGGCCTCTCACAGCTCCCAAATGCCCTCATCCACCCCTCTCCCCTTCCCAGTTCTGTCTCCGTTGATATTCCTGGCACTATCCCTGAATGGCTTTGGTGGCATCTGCCTAACGTTCTCTTCACTCACGGTGAGTATGACAGGCTCCGGCTTGGCAGCAGGGCACTCAGGAGTGGGGTGGGGGTAGGAGTGAGTGAGGGTGAGAGTGGAGAAGGGCCAGTGGACACAGATCAAATGGGTGTGTGTGTGTGTGTGTGTGTGTGTGTGTGTGTGTGTAGCCGATACTGTCTATTGAGCTGTAGGCACTGGGGCTGCAGCACAAACAGAACGGAACTTCCTCACCTTGCTGGAGCTTGCATTCAGGGTTTGGGGGAACAGGCAATCCCCCAAACAAGTAAACTAATACATTTTGTCCGTAGTCATAAGTGCTGGAAAGAAAATAAAACTGGGTAATGTGATAGTGACGGAGCGAGCAGCTTGGGATAGTGTGTGTGTTTGCCTCGCGTATGTGTGGCGCTGCCCACGGGAAAGGGCGTGAGAAGGCAAATGTATTTTTTAGTGTATTCACTCAAACCACATGAAATTACTGACACTGACTTCACTTGACCTACAAAAACGGCTTTTTCACAGGTCTCGTCCTCTTACGCATATGTGTCAGTTTTGTGTGTGTGTCACTCTAAGTGTGTGTGTTTCTGTATGTGGGTGAGTATAAGGGTTCAAGGCTTATGAATGTGTGACGCGGGGAGCTGTTTCTGGCCGGACCAGCCTCTGGCTGGAACTGGCTGTTTATCTCTGGCTGGGCTGTTTATCTCGAACGAGGGCCGCCTGACCACCAAATTGGGTGTTTTGGGCGGAATTTCACCCCAGCCCTTCATTCCAGCCCGGGACATTTCACAACTCTCTTAAGGAAGCAGTTCCCTTCCTCCCCGCCCCCTTCCGCAGCCTCTTCCCCACGCTGTGCAACTTGGCTCAGAGCCCTAAATCCCTTCTCTGCCCTGCCCAGCGCGGCGTGGCGGGAAGCCTAACCTTGGACCCTGTCCTGGAGGGCCCAGGGTGCAGGCTTAGGGGGCTCTGCCTGCAGACCGGCCGCCTCTCCGGCCCCTGCCCCGCCGCCGGTAATCGCCAACCAATGGCAGGGCCCGGCGCTGGCCCCGGCCCCGCCCCGCGGGCCTCTGCGTTAGCTCGGATCCCGCCAGGACATATCCGAACCAGGACGTCCAGTGCTGCCCAGCCCGTCAGCCCAGGGTTAGCCAGGCTGGCCTTGCGCCGTGCTGGGTGGAGACAGCGCTCTGGGACCCTTGGGTTATGGGGCGGGGTGGCGGGGCGGCGCAAGGGCCTGGACGCCCTCAGTCCCGGCACTTTCCCTGGCGGCCTTGGCAGCATGCCTTGCAGATACAGGGTTCCAGGGAAACCTCTGCCCGAGTAGGGGGTCAGCCAGGCCCCACACCGTTTTCATAGCTATTTGGAGGTTGGTGGGGGACTCAATTCTCTGTGTTTATCCACCTTCCTTTTCAGAGTTATCTGAGGTTCCCTTATCGGCTTGGGTTTTCCCTTTAGTAGAGAGGGCTTAAGGTTCTAAGGCCCTTCCCAGATATGGGATCTGCAGAGCTGGGAGGATGGTGGGGCCACAGTGGGTGTACACAGGGGACACCATGACTTTGCTTTACCCCTTCCCTGAGGGCTTGGCTCAGGCCAGTGAGCAGAACATATGATCAATTAATTCTCTACTGGTGGGAGTTTTGTGCACGTAAGAGCCACCACCTCTCCTGGAAACCTGGCCTTCCTTAGTCCCACCGTCACCTCCCTAGCCTGTCCCATGACTTGTCCTGGCTCAGCAAACACTGTGGACTGAGTCCTTTGGGGCCACTGGGAAGGTTAAGGGGCACCATCCTGTTACAGAGCCAGCCATGGTCAGTCACAGCCTGGACTTGGGCAGAGCTATAATAGAACAGCCAGACAGGGGAGAAACTCATTAACGTGCGCTGTGAACTTGAGTACATTTCCTTCCCTCTCTGGGCCTCACTTTTCTCATCTGTCTCATGAGTTGCACTAGATCAGTGTTTGTTTGTTTTTTTAAAAAACTTATGTTCCAGTTACAGTTGACATACAATATCATATTAGTTTCTGGTGTACAACATAGTGATTAGACATGTACTATAGCGAACAAAGTAGATCAATGTTTCTTAAACACCCATTCCATGGGTTATGAAGAGGCGGCACAAAATAAAGAGGCTCCATAAGCAACGAACTTGGGAAACCCTGGGGTCAAACAAAATTGACAAAACTTCTCTTTGAGGGCGCTTCTGGGAGCCTTTCAGATGCTAACGTGCCTTGGGAGTCTGCAGGAGGGTGGTTAGAGCAGTTTTTGGTATTGACTTGCCTTAGAACTTTTCTGTGGCGTCTCATGGGGCTGGTGTTCCTGGAGATCACTGTGAGGACAGCTGGGTTGGATGCTTCCAAGTTTTTCAGGCGGGGCTGGGAAGGGGGAGCCGTGGGCAGATGTCGGGGTCTCCCCTGCTCACTGGCGCTGTCTTCTTCCCTCAGTTACCCAACATGTTTGGGAACCTGCGCTCCACTGTCATGGCCCTCATGATCGGCTCCTATGCCTCTTCTGCCATCACGTTCCCAGGAATCAAGGTACGGAGCTGTCTGGGGTACAGTGAGGTCACTGGGTTTTCTTTTGCCTTTAAAAGAGGACTGGGTGGGGCTGGATACATAGTGGCTGGTGTCTGGTGACCCAGCTCCTGCCGCTCTGGTCGGTGATCACTTCCCACCACCTCTGGGGGGAAAAGCACAAGGCATCATGGGAAGAGACAACACCCTGCTGCCGACCAGTGGGCCTGATTTCTCTTCTCTCCTTTCCTTGACTGTTGTCCCAGTCCAGGCCTTTATCCTCTCTTCTGGACCAGTGCAGGCTTTCTCAGCAGGTCTCCTTGCCTCTGATCTTTCCCCTCTCCCATCTGTCATTCACAATGACTTCCAGAATGACCTTAGCTGGAGGATTTGCTCACACACCCACTTCGCCTACACTATCAAGTCCATCCTGTTCTCATGCATTCAAGGCTCTTGGTTCTCTGACCTTACCCGACCTTTCCAGCCACATCTCCTTCCCTGACCCTAGAGAGGCTGAGTACTTGGGTCCAAGGTCACAAAGCTAGTCCATGCCAGGCCAGATCCTAGACAGTTCAGTGGTAACAAATGGTCTATCAAATGGTATCAAATGGTAACAAAGTGCCCTTTTAGCTGGGCCATAGTATGCCCCTTACATTCCTCCTTGGGCAATTAATTTGTTAGTTTAGAAGGCCCTTGCTCAGTGTGTGCAAATGAGTTTGAGCGTATGTCTTGGCGGGGTGGCCGTCAATTAAGGAGCAGCAGGCATGGAAGTGGCAGTTCTCCCTTCTCTTCAACTAAGGCAACTAAGTGGGGCTTGAGGAGCCTCCTTTGGGGGTATGGTCCTCTGACGCCCTGTCCTGCCCACAGGGAACAAAGAGCCCCAAGGCCCAAGGAGCCCCCAGGTGGAACAGTGTTCCTGGGCAGCACTGGAGCTCTGAGCAGTAGTTCGAGGGGGGAGGGCAGACGTCAGTCATTCCAGGCAGAGGGTGGCAGAGAGGACAAAAGGAGGGACACCCCAGTAGAGGGGCTGACACATTGGCACAGAATCCCAATCAATTCAGAACCTATTTGTCCTGGGTTAGGAGGCCTTGAGCTGAGCATTGCACACCTCCCCTCCCCCCTCAGTGTCGCACCTGGGATCACCTGTGAAAGATGAGATAAGGCTTGATTGCTGGGTTTGTCTTTCCTCCAGGGAACAGGCCAGGAAAGGGCAGGATAAACACTGTTGGGGCTGGTAAACTTAGAGCCTTAATTCTCCTCTTTTGTACATAAAATGAAATGATATTTTTGTGTAAAAACAAATGTGTATGGACTCATGGGCAAAGCTTGTGTCTTTTTAAGATAATAATGGGAATTTCAAAGACATTTTGAGCTTGTGGCCAGCAACCTCAGCACCTTGTGGGTACTATTTCACCCTACTTTAGGGGGCTGCAGTAAAAAAGGAAGAGGGTGGTGGGGTTTCTAGGTCTGACTCTTATCTTCTGACTTTGGTTTCCTCATCTGCAAATTGGACACAAGGAATGAGATAGAAGAGACTTTCTCTAAGGCCTCTGAGGCCTGGGTTCTACCTCTGGCTGGAAGAGGTGGGCCTGGCCGCCAGGTGGCCTCCCTCATGGACCTACCCTCTCCTCCCACAGCTGATCTACGATGCTGGTGTGTCCTTCGTGGTCATCATGTTCACCTGGTCGGGGCTGGCCTGCCTCATCTTTGTTAACTGTGCCCTCAACTGGCCCAGTGAAGCCTTTCCTGCCCCTGAGGAAGCCAGCTACACGTGAGTTGGTGCTATGGGGGCACTGGGGTGGGAGGGGGGACCCCCTCGCTGCAGAGGGAGAGGCCAGGGGTGTGGTGATGTGGTGGACAGAAACAGCTTTGTTTCTGAGAGAACTGGATTTGCAAATCACCTGAGCTCCTGAGCTCTGCTGTTTCATCCCTACCACGGGCCTGAGCCTACCCACCCACAGGAATTAGGAATACACCTGGTGCATCACAGGCAGTCAAAACATGGTGACTGTTATCATTATTATCCTTCCTGGGATTGGAGCATGGGATTCAGAGTAAGAGGGACCCCAGCAATAGTGCCATGTGCCATGTGGACCCAGAAGGGAGATACAAAGGAATCAGATACCCCACACTTTGTGAGGCAGCCTGAATGCTAACTTTTCCTGATCTCCTATCAGTTCACCTGGGGACTGTGTGTGTGTGTGTGTGTGTGTGTGTGTGTGTGTGTGTGTGTGTGTGTCTCAAGTGCCTCCTGTATGCCAGGCATTGCATAGCCCTCATATAATTCTCAAACAGCCATATCACATGGATTCTGTTAACTCCATTAATAATACAGGTGCAGGGAACAAAGTGTTTCCTAAGGTCATACCCTTGGAAAGGGGGTGAATCTGAGGTTGGAGTCAGGCTCTCTGACGCCAATCAGAGTTTTCAATGCTGCCCCTATGGCAACAGCCCCAGTCGAAAATGACTCATCCACTCTTTACTTACTGGGCACTAAACTGATCCCTGGGCTGGGCTCTGAGGGACCCAGACATGAGCCCTACACTAGGGAGCTTAACAGTGGGCATGTCAGAGCTGTGTAAAAGGGTGCTCGGCCCCCCTGGGATGACTGGGACAGACCCCTAGAGGCAGGCTGTTGAGGGTAGGCTCTGTGGGGCTGCTTTCCATTGTTCCCGCCTGGCTGCTTGGCTCCTGGCAGGAAGAAGATCAAGCTCACTGGGCTGGCCCTGGATCACAAGGTGACAGGTGACCGCTTCTACACCCATGTGACCATCGTGGGCCAGCGGCTGAGCCAGAAGACCCCCAGCATGGAGGGGGATGACCTCTACAACTCCTCCCAGGACGTTCATGGTACCTCGGAAAACCCTCGTGAGAGTGAGTGTCTGGTTAAGGTGCCAGTCTTGGGGGACAGGGAAGGTGGGTCCTCACGCCTAGTGAGCCTTCATGCCCAAGGGCTCACCTTTCCCCTCTTCAGTTCTCATAACACCCCATGGTGTAGGTGGGCAATCCTCATTTACAGAATTGGGGGCAGGGGAATCAGAGCTCAGAGAACTCTGGGAAATTCAGATTTAGGAGTACTCTGTTGGATTCCTGGGGTGATGGAGAGAGAGGAGCTTCTAGAATGGGGCAGGGTCTCCAGGCCTGTGGAGAGGCTGGTTTCATCAGGACCCCCTGCAACCTCTGAGCCTCTTGCATCAGGCACATGGGGCCAGGTGAGCCAGCCTCCAGGCTAGGCCTGCCAATGCCTGGCTGGCTGGCGCCCCCTGCTGGCCGCAGAAAGAGATGAAACTCGCCTCCTGAGGTGGCCAATTCCGCAAGTGTCAACTTTGAGATTAGTGAAAGATCACTGGCCTTGGAGTCAGGAGATGGGGGTGTGAGTCCCGCGCCCCAGTTACAGGCCGTGTGACTTGGGTAGATCACTTAACCTGGCTCTTGCTTTCCTCATCTCTTAAACTAGCACTAATAACACCCACCTCACAGGGAAGTTGGTTGTGAGGATTGAATGAAGTCATGAACGAGGAAGCTCTTTGTAAACTGCAGAGCACTGTGCAGTTGCAAAGGTGTTATCCCCGTGGCTGGTCCTCCCATGGCCGACTTATGGGCGTGAGCTGAGTCAGCTAACCTACGGCTTCTAGCCCCATGAGCTTGGGCAAGTCATTGAGCTGCCTGAACCACAGTTTCCCCAACTGTAAAATGTGCTAAAGACAGGGTGTTGTACGATTTGATTCAATGGGACAATACATGTCAAGAGCACAGCACATAGTAAGTGCTTAATAAAGAGTAGCTGGATTATTAGTACCGCACCAAACATAGGGTTTACAGAGGTCACCTGAAAATGTTCTGTTGAGATAGTTACAGGGCTGGACAAGAAAGGACTTGGAGTCCAGTAAGTCTGAACCCTTGCTTTTGAAGAAACCAGTCTCTCCAAAGTCACACAGAACTGCGACGGTTAGGACATTCAGAGGGAAATGGAAGATCTGCAGCTCAGAGGCGCCCCCTGCTGTCTCCCCAGAGTCTGTCCCCTTTCGCCAGAGCCTCTGCTCCCCCATTTTCCTGTGGAGCCTCCTCACCATGGGCATAACCCAGCTGCGGGTCATCTTCTACATGGCTGCCATGAACAAGATGCTGGAGTACCTCGTGACCGGTGGCCAGGAGCATGGTGAGGTGCTGCTGAGCCCACGGGGGGCACAGGAGGGTCACCCTGGCTGAGCTCCTCTCACCCCGACTTCTCCCCTGCCACCCCCAACAGAGACAGTTGACCTGAAACAAAAGGCAGCAAAGACAGGTAAGGGGACGAAAGCTGGGGCCCTGGCCCGTACCCACCTTGCCATTGCCCACTTTGAAGGATGCCTGGACCCACCCTTATCACCCTGGGCATTTGGGGGATCTAGGAATCTGGGGTCAGAGGGAGGCTGTTTTGGCACTCCCTCTTCTCCGCCGGAAGTGGGTGGCGATGCCAGCCCCTGATCCCACGTCCCCTCCCACCCTGCGCAGTGGAGTTCTACTCCTACATCTTTGGGGCCATGCAGCTGCTGTGCCTTCTCACCTGCCCTCTCATTGGCTACATCATGGACTGGCGGATCAAGGACTGCGTGGATGCCCCCGCTGAGGGCATTGCCCTCAAAGATGCCAGGTGACCCACACAGGGATGGTGACAGCAAGCCGTCAAACGGGGCTTTCCGTTTTCTATGTGCTTTCACATCCAGCATCTTATTTCATTCTAAGAGCCCTGGGAGAGCAGAGGTACCTCCCCATTTTACAGATGAGGAAACTGAGGCTAAGAGGGACCATGGCTTGCTTGATAGTATGTCTAGCTGACATCGAGTGCTGACTCGGATCACCCTGCATTGTCTTATTTAGTCCTGCAACAGCTACCTGTACCTACCTCTGAGGTAGGTACATTATCCTCATTTCACAAATGAGGAAGCCGAGACACAGAAAGGTTAAGTAGCTTACCCAAGATCACACAGTTGTGAGTAGCAGGCTCTAGAACCTATGTTATAAAGGGTATACTACTCTAAAGGCTCCTTAAGGCTAGGAAGAGATAGCTGGCATATTGGATATCTATTGCTGTATAACAAATTACCCCCAAACTTGGCTGACATGAGGGCGCCAGCATGGTTGAGTGAGGCCCTTCTGGGTCATAGACCCCTCGCTGTGTCCCCCTGTGACAGAAGGAAATAGGGAGCTCTGTGGGACCTCTTTCGTAAGGGCGCTGATCCCATGATGAGGGCTCCGCCCTCAGGACCTAACCGCCTCCCAAAGTCCCCACCTCCTAACACCATCACATTGGGCATTAGGATTGCAACAGATGAATTTGGGGGTCGGGGATGGAGACAAACATTCAGACTACAGCAGGGTCTCTCGTCAAGCTGTTGGCAGTTATCTGAAGTGTTGACTGGGGTTGGAGAATCTGCTCCTACGCTCATTCCTGGGGCTGTCGGCCGGAGGTTCAGTTCCTCCCCACCTGGGCCTCTCCACGGGGCTGCTCACAACGAGGCCGCCGGCTTCCCCCAGAATGAGAGCTAAAGGAGGGAGACCGAGACAGACTCTGCAGTGTCTTTCATAATGCAGTCTCAGAAGTGACACACCATCACTCTGTCATGTTCTATTGGTTACACAGGGTAACTCTGGTACAGTGTGCAGGGGGACCCCACAGGGTGTGAATACCAGGAGGAGGGGGTCTTTGGAGGCTGTCTTGTTGGCTGGAGACCACTGTTGGGTCTTGAACCGAGATCTTCTGATTACTGCGCTCTTTTTGTGTTAATCCCATAGTCCCTGTTTGTCCCGAGAGGCTGGGAGAAGGAGACTAGGAGAGAAGGTGTCTAAGGAACAGCACAATGGCTTCCCTCCCCGCCAGCGGTGCCCTGGCCCTGGCCCCCAGCCTTTCTCTGCCCCCTGGTCCTGGTGGCCAGCGTTGATTAGCAGGGCCCTTCTTTCTAGGACCAATGGGTAGCCTGCCCTCATCCCAGCCTCCTGACCTCTCCCCGGGGCCAGTCTTGGAGCTCTTGACCTTGCCACAGAGAGGGGCTTGCTGGGCAGTCACACTTGTCCAGGCTGGTGGGCAGAGACACTTTGCTGGGGCTTCCAGTGAAAAATGATGTGAGAGCACCCCATTTTCCACCTTCCTTCCCACCCTGAGTCTCAGACTTCAGTGTGCATGTGAAATGCTTGGGATCTTTGTCTAAATGCAGATTCCTGGGCCCCACTCTGGAGAGTCTGAGGTTTGGGGTGAGGCCCTGGGATCTGCATTTTTAAGGAAGGCCCCAGGAGATGGCTAGTTGATGGGGGAGCCACACTTTGAGAAACGGTGTTCTCCCTTTTCTGCTGCCCTGATGACAAAGGAACAGCAGAAGGGGGAGAGGCCAAGGTTGAGAGCCAGGGAGCTCCCAGGAGGTAGAGGTAGCGGCCAGTGACAGTCTGTCCTCCTCAGTGACGGGGTTGCCACCAAGTCCGCCAGACCACGCTACCGCAAGACCCAGAAGCTCACCAATGCGATCAATGCCTTCACCCTGACCAACTTTCTGCTTGTGTCCTTTGGCATCACCTGCCTCATTAACAACTTACCTCTCCAGGTACCCACCTCCGTCTTCCCCACCCTCCCTGCCTCCCAGACTCCTCCAAAAGGATGGTTCCCCTGGCGTCTGCCTTCCAGGAAACATGGTTCTTGTCTTCTGGGTCTATTTTTGGGGTTTTCCAGGAAGTGTTTATAGTAAGTTGGGCGGTCGAGAGGGTAGGCATGTGTAGATGGGCTCGGTAAGGCTCCACTTCCCTCTTCGCCTCATCCGTCCTTCGTCCTGCCCCCACACCTGCTCTTCACCTCACACCTCTCTCTTTTTGGTTTCAGTTTATGACCTTTGTCCTGCACACGGTGGTTCGAGGTTTCTACCATTCTGCCTGTGGAGGCCTGTATGCCGCAGTGTGAGTCAGCCCGGGGTTAACTGCCTTCTTGAGCACCCCCGCTATAACTAGGGGATCCCAGAGCAGAGTCAAAAGGGCCCCAGACACCCCGTAAGGCACCCCTCCCACCGCGTAGGTGTGCCCTCCCCAGCCTCCCTGGAATGCTGACATCTCAGAGGATGGGGTGGGAGGAGGGGATTGGTGGGGATCTTGGAGGCCACCTGGCCCACTGCCCTCTCCGAGTTCCTCTAATGATGGGAAGCTCATTTCCTCAGAGGCAGCCCACTCAACTGCAGGATAATTCCACTGTCAGAAAGACTTCCCTTAGAGGAAGCTGAAATAACTTGATTTGATGGCACTTTGGTCCCATGTTTGCTCTGTGGAATGGCTCCCAAAGTGGCCTCTCCCCGTGTCAGCCCTATAAAAATTTCCAGACAGCGATCTTCTTGCTTTGTGTTAAGTGGCGCCCAGTTCCCTTTCTTTTTTTCTTCTGGTTCCCACTGCCCGGCGCTGCCAAGTGACTCTCCCTTGTGTATATGATGGAGCAATATAGGATATTACAATAGTGGTGACAAAATCATAACTGTTACTGGGTACCTATTTCCGTGGCAGGTGCAGTGAGGGACACTTGACCAGCACTCCCTTATCTAAACCTCACTACAGCCATCTCAGTTCTGTTGCCTTCATTTGCGCAAGCTAAAATGGTGGGCTCATCCTTGATTCGTCTCTTCCCTGCATGCCACATCCAATCCAGCAGCAACCCTGCCAGCCGCCCATTCTACACAGCCCAGATCCAGCCCTTCTTATCTTTTCCACCACCCCTGTCCTGGATGATTGTAGCAGCCTCTGGATGGTCTGCCCTCAGATGCCCTTGCCTTCCCCTGGGCTATTTTTAACACAGTAGCTAGAGACACCTGTTAGGACATAAGTCCCTTCATGGCACTCCATGGCTTCCCGTCTTGTCTCTCAAAGAAACAGCTAAAGGTTTTATTGTAGCTTAAAAGGACGTGGGACCTCTCTGCCCTCGTTCCTCCGCTCCTCACCTCATACACTCCCCTCCCCCTATGGCCACCTCAGTGCCTCAGAAACCCCAAGCATGTTCTCCGCTCAGGGCCCGTGTCCTTGCTGTTCCCGCTTCCTAGAACATTCTTCCTCCAGCTATTCGTAAGGCTCATGGCGGTCTCACCTTCTCCAGGTCTTTACCCAGTTGTCCTTTACTCAGCGAGGCTTCCCCTGGCCACCCTATCTACAACTGAAACCCTCTTGGCACCCTCATCCCCTTTTTCTGCTTAACTTCTCTCCTTAGCATTTAATCACCATCGAAGGCACTATGCCTTTATCTGGCTTATCGGGTGACTACCACCCGCCCCACCAGAATGCCTCCCCCACGAGGACAGGAATCTTTGTCTGGGTCATGGCTGAGTCTCCCTGCACGTAGACTGGCACCTGGCACATAGTAGGATCTCAATAAACATTTGTTAAGAGTAAGTGAAGAGCCCAGAGAAGTTAGGTGTATCCCTGTTTTTAGTGGAGGAAGTGAGGCTCAGAGAGGTTGGGTTACTTGTTATTATCACATAGACAGGAGGCATCACAAGCCAATTCGGTGGCCCTGAGGTCATGGCATATATACCCTCCAGGCCAGCAACCAAAGAGCACATGTGAAGAGCTGAACTCAAGCCCTACGCTGCCTGGCTAACATAGCGTGGTGTCCAGGGAGGGGCACAGGAGGCGTGCCGGGCGGGAGGGCCACACGCCCTTCATGCTTGGCCCCTGTCTTGTCAACAGGTTCCCGTCCAACCACTTTGGGACACTGACAGGCCTGCAGTCCCTCATCAGTGCTTTGTCCGCCCTGCTCCAGCAGCCGCTCTTCATGGCCATGGTGGGGCCCTTGAAAGGAGATCCCTTCTGGGTGAGAACTGGGGGTGTCATGGGGGAACAGGAGCCCCTTTCCTAGGTGCAGCCCAGGAGCTGGAGGCGGGGGGCTTATATGTGATAGAATTCTTCACCCCTCATCTCAGCCAGCAAGTGCCGTGGGAGTCTCTAATCTGGGGGTTCCTAAGCTGGCTGCCCATCAGAACCCCTCATGGAGTGTTAAAAACACACACTCTCCAGCTTTCTAAATCAGCGTCTCTTGGCCTGGGCCCACGAGTCTGTTTTGCACAAGCTCCCAGGTGACATGTGAAGTGCCCAGTCCTGATCCGATCCAGTTCCACCATATGCAGGGACCTTCTCCAGCCCTCCTGAGAAGGGGTTCCTCCAAACCCCCTCAGTGACAACGCCTCTCCTACACAAGGCAGCAGCCACTAGTACTGTCGGAAAGGCTTTTCCTTACGTTGAACTGACATCTGCCTCCTGAAAGCTGATCTCTCTGCCCTGGGGGCCACCCACTCCGCATAAACCCTTGTCCCACAAGACTGATGATGAAGTGACAGCTGCCATTTACAGAGCGCTCACTGGGTGCTAAGCACACCGTGTACTTTCTTGTCAATTACAGTTGACAGTCAATATTATTTTATACTAGTTTCAGGTATACAGCATAGTTGTTAGACGTTTGTATAATTTATGAAATGATCCCCCCCGATTAGTCTAGTACCCACCTGGCATTATACATAGTTGGTACAATATTATTGACTACATTCCCTGTGCTGTACTTTACATCCCGTGACTATTTTGTAACTAGCAATTTGCACTTCTTAATCCCTTCACCTTTCTCATCCAGCTCCCCAAACCCCCTCCTATCTGGCGACCATTGGTTTGTTCTCTATACCTATGAATCAGTTTCTGTTTTGTTTGTTCATTTATTTTGTTCTTTAGATTCCACATATAAGTGGGACCATATGGTATTTGTCTTTCTCTGTCTGACTTATTTCACTTAGCGTAATACCCTCTGGGTCCATCCAGTCTCCTTTGGTTCTGCCACCATCCTCATGTCTACCTGGAGGGCGCCAGAGCGTGTGGGCACTGGAACACTGGCATTAGCTAGGGTTCACACCAGACTCTGCCACTTTACAAGGCTGCTCACTATTACATGAGATACTGTTGGAACAGTGATTGAGCACAATCAGTTCTAGCTATATTTATTATTCTGGACTGGAACCCGGAGTGAAACGGCTGCCTTCTCCTCCCTGTTGGAGGCGATGGTGGGTCCCCGAGGGAGATGAGGGAGAAAAGAAACCTATCTGACTCTGTGTCTCTCTCTTTGTCCTAAAGGTGAATCTGGGCCTCCTGCTATTGTCACTCCTGGGATTCCTGCTACCTTCCTACCTCTTCTACTACCGTACCCGGCTCCAGAGGGAGCACACCACTCACTGGGAGGGCCCACTGAAGGCGCCTGGCAGCGTAGACCTCTGAGGCCAAGGGGCCTGGATGACAGGCCGCTAAGGCCTGAGCAACCAAAGGGAATGCCTCGTATGGCTTTTCTACCTGTAACACAGACAGAACCAGGGGCTGTGGATTTATAAATACCAAGAGAAGTTCTATTTTTGTAGGGACTTGCTAAAAGGGAAAAAATACACCCTAAAAAATATCCCCTAGAGCAATGCGCCCTTGACTGGAGACAGCCCCTGTGCTAGAAGGATGGGGCCTCTTTCTCCTCAGATTGGAGACCAGGGTGTGGGGCTGCCCTTTCTCTGGACTTCTTCTAGGGGCCTGCCTCCTGGGGGCTTATGGGATCTGCAAACAGGCTACCCCTAAGGTCCCTGTGCAATGCCCAGAGTGTGCATATGTGTGTGTGTGCAGGCACATATGTGCATGCATGTGTGTGTGTGTGTGTGTGTGTGTGTGTGTGTGTGTGTGAAACAACTTTCTCCTCAGAGGAAAGGGGCATGAGGTGCTGGCTGTGTTCTGGATGGGGTGTGGGGGGCAAGCCCCTTCTGGGGGGCCGGAGGGCGGGTTCCCTCCCTAGTGCTGCTTCTTGCAGATCTTAGAGGAAATAAAAAGGGAAGCGAGAGACTGGCTGGTGTGTGCTGTGTTTTGGGGGGTGGAGAGTCTTCCCACACCCCCACTCCTCTTCCTCACCCAGGCTCAGCTGGGGTTTTTTTATAGATTTTTTTTTATTGGGGAATTGTGGGGGAATTCAGGGAGGGGAATAGTGTTGGGGAATCGGGGAAGGGGAACAGAAAAGTTGCTGTCCTTTTGTTCTTCATTCTAGTTGTGGAGGACGTCGCTTCACTGGCCCATGTTGGTATTATCATTGCGCTCTTCCCGGGTGAGGCAGGTCCGTCGCTGGCCACTGGACGGCCACTCACGGTGGCTCTTGGCAGCTCACGGTGTCTGCTTGCCACTCACAGTAGCTTACAGGAGCCCACTGCAGCTCCACTGCAGCCTACGCTGTCACTGGCAACTCATCGCAGCCCAGCTCCAGGTCGAGCTGTTGTTCACCAGTGTCACTGGCCCTCATATGTGGGATCTGAACTGGGGCCCTCTGGCATCCCAAGCCAGCTCTTAACCAATGCGCCCCTCGGCCGGCCCTCAGCTGGGTTTTAAGTAGGATGCCTGAAGTGCCAGCCTGTCCACCTCTGGCTGGCTGGCTCACCTCCCTATTCTCAGCTGTGGCCTGCCCTTAGTGTCTGTACCCAGAGCCTGCCCTCTGCTCCTGCCCCCCATTTCCCAGGGTTTGGGATATATCCGGGAGGCTGGCCTTTTTCCATACAGGGGGACAGGCTGGATGCTTTAGAAAGAATGGATGACTCTCAGACTTTCCTACTAAACCATCCCTGGGGGCCTGTTGAAAGTAACTTTTTTATAGACTCCTGTTTTATCTGAAAACATCATGCAAAACTTGAGTTTCACTTTATACTATATTTATATTTACTTTTAATATTAAAGTGAGGCTTTAAAATTACCTTTACCAAGGTAATTGATGACAACATCTTTGCGGACAAGGGACGTTCCAGGAAGATATACCTTATTTATCCCACTCTTACACCTGTTTGGGTCCCTGGGACACAAGCCTTAGAGGCTAGCGTAAGTCACAGAACGGAGGGATGGGGTAGGAAGGGGCACTACCATTTGCTGAGGATCTGCCAGTGTTCCACAGGTATCTCATTTCATCCTAATTACAGTCCAAGAAGTCCTTAACATCATGCTGAGAAGTTAGGGCACAAGGCCAAGGACACACAGCTCGTAGGTGAAGGAGCTGAACTTGGGACTCGGGTGATTTGACTACTGGGCCCTAAGCACAGGCCTCCCAGGGCAGTTGGGAGCAGAGGGGAGGTTCCCAGTTTCTCAGTTAGCTCTCAGCTGCCCTCAGAGCAGAGAGGGGCCTCAAAGGCCTTTACCCACCCTCCCCAAAAGACCTTGGAAAGCCCCCAGATTTTAGCGCTAGAAGACAGCATTATGGATAAAGCCAAGCCATTCCTTTGTCTTTTAAACTCTTTTGAAGTTAATGAAACAGATTGATCCACCCATTTTACAGATGAAAGAACATGTCCAGAGGGGTCTGGAGACTTGGCAAAGTCATAGCCGATCTGAGTCCCAGTCTTCTGGCCTCCAACACAGTGCCCTTTTCGCAAAATACAAAATCAGAATTGTACAGCACCCACCACTGTTGGGTTGGGTGGGTTCTCAGAGGGCCTGCCCCAGTTTCACTCTGCCCTCTGTCCGGGACAGACTTTCCGAAGTCTGGCGGAGGTTGATCGCGAGTGATGAACGGCAGAGCGATAAACAGAAGTGCGATCCCACCAGATTCTCGAGGTGAGGGGCGAGCGAAGCCCGGCGAGTGCGCGCGTGGCGCGGTGTGCCCAGCAGGCGGCGCTGCGTGGTTGCGGTTGGAACCGGGTAGGGGGGTGAAAGGGGGCGGCGAGCCTGGAAGGGAACCCCCACACCCTCGAACATACCCCCTACCCACGAGTCGGGCTCACCCCCCGGGTCTCGACTTCCAGCCCCCTACACTGCTTGCTCTGCTCTCCTTTGAGATCTCCCCGCGACCTACCCGACCCCTACCCTTTCAAGCGGTACCTCCAGCCCCACCGACCCTCGCGACAGAAGGCGGGGATCTCGGCGCGGGCCCCCGCCCGACTGGGACTTGGGACCGGGTGGGCGATGCAGGCAGAAACCTGGGCTTTCCTGGGGGAGGGTGTCGGTGTCTCCTCACTCCCCCACTCGGGGTGGAGAGCTTGGGGAGGGGGCTGGGCAGGGGCGGAAGCGAGCTGGAGCCGTGTTTGTCGCGGCGCCGCCGAGTGGAACAGATGGCTGGGGAGGGGAGAGGGTACGTGGCGGCAGGAGGAGGGGTGCGGGGGCTGGCGGATGAGGAACCAAGAATTTCGACGCCCCGAATCTCCCAGGAGAAGCCCCCCTCCCCATCTTTTCCCAGAAGGGAGGGGGGTGGGCAGCGCCAGCCTTTTCCTCAGGGAGCCCTGCCTGGCCTCTGGCCTGCGACAGACCCCGCTGCGGAGTCGCCCGCCCGGGGGCGCGCCCCTCACCCCCTAGGATTCCCGGCGCCTCCAGGCTGGCGGGGTCAAGGCCGAAGGGAGCGGCCGGGGTCGCGTGGGTTAATGGGGCCGTACTCTGAGGGGTGAGGGGGAGGCAGGAAGCGGGCTCCTGAATTTGGAGCGTGTTCAAGGATCGTAAATAGCTGTGGGGAAAACGCGTTAATTGGAACTTTATGCAGATGAACTGGGACCGGGGTTGGGGGTAGAGGGAGGGAGGTCAGACTGGTACTGGACCCGAGCCAGTTCCGAGGGGAGGGCTGGAGTGCACTGGCCGGAGACGGGCAGGTGTGTATCCATTTATCTGTGCGTTGAACCTCCGGGGGTGGCGGGGTGGGGGTGGGTCGCTGGTCCCTGGGCTTGGGAGGTTTTCTCCCTGACCCTCCTCCCCAGAAACGAGGTGTGGGGGTCTTCCAGGGTCTCCACATGCAGCGACCACAAGTTCATGCTCTCAGATCGCCACAAGGAGGGGGCTGCACCCCGCAAGTGTCTGTTTCCTCTGTGGCTGCTTACCCTGGGTGTCTCGTTCGCTGTGTCCCCCACTCCCCATCTGTCTCCTCCATCCTCTATTCCCCATCCCTGGCATCACCCTCTCCACGCAAGAGCATTCTCGATAACTTCCATCAAGCGTGCGTTGGGGTGTTTAACTTTTCTCCTTTTGCTTTTTCCTGTGCCACCCCCGTGCCCCATGGACAACCCACCTCTGAAGAGATGTTTCTCAGCCTTTAGAGTGCTTTGCAACCCACCCCACGTGTTAAAATGCAGATTCCAGGACCCCCTTAGAGATCTGATTCAGCAGGTCTGAGGGGCTGGGGGGGGGGTCTGCCTTTAGCAGCTTCCCACCTAAGTTAGATGTAAGAGGCTCTTGTTTTTTAGAGACACCTTGCAGGGAATTGGTGGGCTGGAAAGACTGGGCATGCTTCCCTCAACAGCCCCCCACTCCCAACCCTTCCTCCATGCCCCTGACCTCTGCTCTGTGGGGCCATCTCTGCGTCAGCTGTGATAGGACCAGGGGTGCGGGAGGTGCCAGGAAGGAGGGAAGGAAGGGAGGACGGAAGGACGGGAGGAGAAAGAGGAACAAAATGAGTCTGCAGCTAGTTCTCTCCCTGAGCAGGTTCTTACTCTTCCTCTCTCTGCTGCCTGCTCCCCCCCCCCCAACCCCAGCTGCTCCATCTTCCTCTCTCACTCCACCAGTCTTGCCTCACTTTGCTTCCCTTCCTTGTCCTCCCTCATTGGAAGTGTCTAGCAAGGCCAGAGGATCTTGGGGTGGGCAGTTTGGATCTTAGCAGGTAATGACAGAGCCAACCAAAGTCCCCACCTCCCAAAGAAAGAGGCAGAGGCACCTCTGGGGCTGGAAGAAAACAGAAGGAGGGAGGCAGGACTTGTGGAAAGATAATAGCATCAATCATGTAGGTCACCTTTCCATGGGCTATGCACTTACTTTCTACAACAACTCAATTTAGACAGGCGCTATTGCCACCCAGGTTACAAATGAAAAAAATAAAAATAAAATAAAATACCAGAGATGTTCAGAGAGGTTAAGGAGCTTGCCTAAGGTCACACAGCAAGTGGGAGAATAACTAAGTCATTCATTCTTCTGCTTCCCCAGAATCATTTCTCTTGAGGCCTCTAGATAGCTGTCCCAGGCCTGCCCTCCCTGCCCCACCCCCAGGGGCAATGGAGATGGGGAAGGGCATCATGTACAGAGATGAAAGGGGATGCTCAGGTTTCGGAACAGCTGACAGGTCTGGCTGGAAGCATTAAAAATTCATGTAGAAACTTGACCCCAGCTGGACCTTGGGCCTGCCACCTGGACTGTCCCTGGCCTTGTGGCCTCATAACCTGGTGGGTGAATTTCCCTTCAGCAGTGTCCTGGAAGCCCCATCTTTGTATTTCATAGGAGAGGGGTTCTCGCATGGATTAGGGAGCTCCCTCCATTCCTAGTGTGAGAACCTTAGAGGCTTAAAGGTTTATAATCCTTGTCATCTGGCGTCCTTCTATTCCTATCCCCATATAGTGCTCCCTCTCAGTTTAGGATAACTGAAGCCTGGCTGTGATTCCCAAGCTGGCCAGTGAGGGGCAGCCATCAGCTTGAGCCTCTACCCGCAGCTTTGACGGACAGTAAAAGAATCCCCATCGATAAGGTCACAGAGATGCAGTTTTGGCCTTGGGGGAGGGCTCTGGAGTCAGTCATCTGAAGAGAGGGGGAGAGGGCTCCTAGTTTAAGGGGCAATTGAGGAAATTTAGGGAGAGTTCAAGGTAAGTTATAGGTTTCAAATGCATAATAATTGATGGCCAGCATAATACAATCATTCTAGGGGGAACTGAGGTTTGAGATGAGGCCATGAGAGAAAAAGCTGCAACAGAAAGGCCATTGGTACCAGACTCTGAAGGATCTTTGCTGTTTGGCTAAGGTGTTTTATCTCTAACCTGTAGGCAATAGGGAGCCATGTAGGTTCCTGAGTAACAATGACATAATGCAAATTTTGGTCAGCCTGAATCTGGCTGCCACAGGCAGGCTAGGTGGGAGGGAGAGAGAGAGAGTAAATGAAGGAAAACCAGAGAGGAGGTTCTTGCTATTTTCTTCTATATTCTAGGCATGAGGTAATGAGAAGACGGAGCAGGTTAGGTGGCAGGGGGAATGGAAAGGAAGGAATAGACAGGGGCTGTGAGGCGGACGGGGCATGTGAGTAGATATAGGAGATTAGAGAAGAGAGACGCTAACTACGTTTAGGCTGGGTGTCAGGCAGACAAGAGAATGAGGAGTGTGGGGACACCCACAGAATGCAGAAGGTGAATGGGCTTTGTGTCTTTCAGGGATTGGCGGTCTTGGACAAGTCCCTTCTCCTCCTTGGGGCTTGGTTTTTCCCAGCAGAGCATTAGTGGGGGTTAGACTGCATGGCCTTGAAAGCCTCTCCAGTTGCACGGTGTGTGGCTCGAGGTTGTGAACTGGGTGTTTTGGAGAGGCTGGGGGTCTGTGCGTGTGAGACCTCTGGGGGTGGTCTCTGTGCAGGATCCTGTTTGAGCGGCGGCATGTGCATGTGAGTATTTGGGGGTGCATCTGCCTGTTTGTGGGACCCGTGGGCGTTGGCGTGCCTGCACGTGCTCTGGAGCCCTGCTTTGTGGGACTGTATGTGAGAGAGCGTGCGAGCGTGGGTGTGCACGTGATGGGCGTCCGTGGGTCTGTCTGGGCCGGTGGGGGTGGGGGTGGGGTGGGAAGCGGCGGCGCTGTAGGCTTCTTCCTAAGGCTCACACACTCTTCTTTCACTGCTCTGAAATAGCATCTAGACCGAAGGCCCATGAATATTTCACAACGATAATTCCGTGACCTGGACAGCCTGCTGCTGATTTACCAGCATCCTCCCCCTGCCCAGGCTGCAGCAGCCCCTCCTCCATCAGAGAGCTCTTCCCTGCCTGTGGCCCCCTTGTCCCACCCATTAGCCTTCTCCAAGGCAGCCTAGCACAGGCCCCTGTGAGACCCCAGCCTCAGAGCTCCCTGGTTCCCTCCCATCCCCCTACCCTTGTCTGAAGTCCACCTGCCTTAGGCCTTAGATGTTGACTCCTTCCTTGTCTCACCATCCTTCTGACATGCCTGGCCAGAGTCACAGAATCTCAGCATTCCTCCTCCATAAGCCCTGGCATCCATGTCCCCTCTTTCCATTCCCATCGCCCAAGCTAGATCCTTCACCCTAAATATAAACCATCAAACATCTCCCCAGTTGCTTCTGTCTGATGAGACTCGCCCCGAACCTCCATCCCAGGCCCTTCTTAGCCCAAGCGCTTCCCTTTCCCCAGCCTCCCCTCCAGACACTGGAAAGATGAAGCTTCTGATCAGACCTCAAGCCAGCAAGGCACCCCAACTTGGGATTCCTGTTGCTCTGGACACCCTAGCTCCTTGGTCTCTCCTCTCACCTTGCTAGAGAACTGCTTCTCTGATCTGGTCCATCCCTGATGCCTTTTACTTCAGAGGAGCCAAGGGCAAGGGGGCCATTTTTTGTTTACAGGGTTGCTGTGTACAGCTGTGCAGGCTGTACACTGCACAAGGGCACTCAGCAGAGGGGCCAAATGTGAGCTGAGCTCCAGCCTTAGACTCTGCTCATTGAGGTGTCTGCTCTGGTGTTGGCCTGGTTCTGCTGAGGAAGAGGTGCCTTTATCAGATTTGCCCAAAGCCAAGTCTGGGCTGGCTGTGCTGTGGATGGCTATGGGACGCCTCCTTGCAGGGGAAGGTGGGATCTCCTCTTCTCTCCTAAAGGAACAGGGCCTGGGAGGAGCCATTAGCCAGGCTGGAGACCTTCCCCAGGCTTAGCTCCTCAAGCAGCAGACAACTCAGGGTTGACTGCTCCTCCCAGGCACATGAGGAGCTGGGGTGCTGTCAGCACCCATCCTGGCTGTCAGGTTTCACCCCGCCTGCCTGGAACTCCCCTGGTCACACCCCTCTTCCCCAGGCTGCAGCTTCTGGGTACAGGGGGAGCAGCACACAGACCTGGCTGCAGACAGCAAGAAGTGCTTTGCTGGCAGGGACGGGCCTCCCCTTTTCTCTAACCCTTCTGGCTCGAAAACCCTGATGGTTCTAAGCCCTCCACTGACTTTTGAGGCCCTGAGCCAACAATTCTTGCAGAAGAAGTTAAAATAATAGAATTTTTAATAAATTTTTTTTCCCAAACAACTTCTGTTGATCTTCACCACACTGGGGCCACCGTGGAGCGAAAAGTTCTCTCCAGGCACCCTAAAAAGTGTCCAGGGTAGACTTAGGAGAAAAGTATTCCTCCAGTGTCGGGAGGTTGAGGGGGGCTAGGAGAAGCAGGGGCCTGGGGTCAGCCTGGCCCGACCGCGGCATCCATCCACAGGGCTCCCGGGTGGGGCTCCCTTCCCGGAGCTTCCGAAGACTGCTGGTGGAAGATGTTTTGCAGGCAAGAGCTCCTCTCGAGTCCGCTGTGGGCACTAGGCGAATTGGGTCAGCGGCTGCCTGGGGTGCCCCACCCCAGCCTTGGGATGAGAACGAGTTAATAACGTCCAGAGTTGGGGAGAATCGGACTGAGCCACCAGACACGCCCTCTCGGGGCTGCCTTAAGCCGGCAACTCGGGAGGCGGGAAGCAGTGGCCCTGGTCCCAGGGGAGAGAGGGGTCGGGAGAGGAAAGGAAGGCGGCCGGGCCAGGGGCGGGGATTGGGCCCGGGCCGCAGCTGGGGGCCGGCGCTGGGGCGGGAGGCCACCCTGGCCTCTGCAATCTCAGCACCGCAGTCAGAGATGGTGGGGCGCCAGGAGCAGGAGGCAAAGCAGAGGGGTGGGGAGCCCGGCCGAGAGCGCAGGGCCGTGGGAGTCCGGGGGCGCCTGGCAGGCGGCGCCGGGGCACGTCTGCTCCCCGCGCTGGTCCTCGCCCTCGTAGCCCCCCCAGTAGTCGTCCTCGGTGGGCGCGTCCCCGCCCTGGCGCCCCCGCGGGTCTTCGGCGGGCAGGTCTCGGTAGAGGGTGGAGGGGTCGGCGGGGGGTGCCCCGGCCTCGGCCACCCCGTACAGGTGGTTGGAGGAGCTGTTGCCGCGGGCGCGGCTGCCGGGCCGCGTGGGCGCCGCCGGCGGGCAGGTCTGGAAGTCGGCCTCCCGGAGCGCGCGCAGGTCCCGGCCCTGGCGCTCCGGGGGGGTGGCGCAGGTCACGTCGGAGCTGGACACGCGCGCGCGCTGGAACCAGGCCCAGAGCGGCCGCGCGCGGCAGTCGCACGCCCAGGGGTTGGCGTTGAGCCGCAGGAACTCCAGCGCCGGCAGGTCGGCCAGCGCCTCGCCGGGCAGCGAGGCCAGGCTGTTGTTGAACAGGTAGAGGATGGTGAGGCGGCTGAGGCCGCGGAAGGCCGCGCGGTGCACGCCCTGCAGCCGGTTCCCATGCAGCAGCAGCCGGTCCAGGCCGCCCAGGCCGCGGAACACGTGCTCCGTCAGCAGCCGCAGGCGGTTCCCGTGCAGAAAGAGGTGGCTCAGGTTGGCCAGGTCCGCGAACAGGTCATCCTGGGGATGGGGGGGGAGGGGAGTAGAGGGGAGAAGAAGACAGCGGTCATGAAACAGGTGGGGATTTCTCCCCCAGGGCCTGGAGGAGGGGGAGGGGAGCATCGCAGGAGAATAGAAAGAATTTGACCTTTGGCTTCGGAGCCCTGGGTTTGAATCCTGCTTCAAACCTAGTTAGAAGTTAATGTGGGGAAAGCAATATAGTGAGGTCGGTGGTTCTTAAACTTTAGGGTGCATCAGAATCCCCTGCAGATCCCTGAGTGCTGCCATCTGAGTTTGTGATTCAGCAAGGGAGACCCGAGCGTCTGCCTGTCTTTACACGATCCCAGGTGATGCTGACTGTGCTGTTCAGAGGACCACACTTGGAGAACAAGAAGTTTGGTTAAGCATCCAAACTGGGGAGCCTGACTTCTGACTTCAAATCCTGATCTGTCATTAACTGCCTGTACCCCCCTGAGTATCCTGTTACTCAGTTTGTTCATCTGTAAAATGTGGAGATTCAAGGAAGCAACATGTATTATTAAGGCGCTTAGAACAAGGTTGCTATGGGGAAGGCATTCTGCGTGTTGGCCAAGCCA